>NC_056729.1:393406995-393706995 GCF_019279795.1 Protopterus annectens | reverse complement strand
GTCTTCATACTTATAAATAATTTGGGGAATGATGACGTTTTTCCTCCAAAGTATTAAAACTCCTCTTGTTTTTTTTTTTCTTGAATGATGAGCAAGATAGATTTATATATTCCAGCAGATTCCAATTAAAGTTATCATCTGATTTTAGATGGGATTCTTGAATAAATACAACCTGAATTTTATTTAGTTTCAAGTATCTAAGTAAATTGGATCTTTTCCTTGGATTGTTTAATCCATTAACATTTAAGGATAGTAAGGTTAAATCCATCAAGTATGACTTTCTTGTGAGTTAATTGAAGTTTTCATGTTTGGTATTGACTGGATGATAAAGAGTGTAACTTTATCTAGAAAGAATTTGATGAAATAGTTAGGTTAGTTCTCCCTAACAAATTGTATAAAGTTTTATTAGAGATAGGCCGATAAAATGAATATTTGAATACTGAATAAAAAATAAGTAAGAGTAACCATATTAATAAAGAGTTTATTAAAATCTTTAACCAACATGAAGTGACATGCGCTTCTAATCTAAGTGAACATATAAGTTCAAACAGATTAACCTTCATGACAAACAAAAAGTGATTAATGACAATAACATGTCTGAGCTCCAGTATGAGTTAATAGGAGATCTAAAATTAATTCATATATCCACTTTTGTTGTTAGAATTGAATGATTAGATGAACTTTGTAATACATAAAGGAAACAGATTTGAAACTGATGTAATAGAAGCAGCTTATTCAAAACAATTGTTAAAGGGAGCAAATAGAACTTTAAGTAATTGTAAGTGTATAGAACAAAAGAAGATTTCATATAATAGAAACATTAATTCTAAATTATAAAATAATCAAAGTAGAAAGAAAGTCTAGGTATAATGATTGATGAATCCTATTTAATGATAAATACTGTAACAAAATAAAATAGTCATAGTTTAGTAATAAATAAACAGATGCATAAATAATCATAAATACATAAATTTTCCATATTATCTAGTTTGTCAATGCCTTAACTATTTCACATTAAAGAATATACTAGCCATTAGCAAAGTTAGTATAAGTTCATTCACTAGAGTTGAAATTAAGTATCTAACGATGACTAAGAAAATCCCTTCTGTCTTTTGAGTCCATTAAACTATAAAAAGACTATAGTTTTGAACATATTGTGGGAATTAAACTTGTAAAATTTTAGTATTTAAATAATATAGCATATAATCAAATTACACACAATAAACTCAATGAAGCATGCCAGATATAGAAGCATCACACTTACTAAAATACAAATATTTATCCAATTTCATTTCTGGCATGTTTAGATTATAAAATTGATCAGTGGATAAGCATAACAGAACAAAGTACACTAGATGTAAAGCATCATTATTTCCACTGCATAAAGAATTTCATTTTTAACTATCAATAGGACATTTGAAGAACTATTATAAATCAGCAGCCACAGATTTCCTCAATATCAATATTCATTAATACAAGGATAATAAAGTTAGTAATGTACTGGTTCACTAAGTTATGAATAATATTACTTACATTCTTTTTGTGTAGTGATCAACAGCGCAGTCAATCCCAAATCAAAATTCTGTATTAGTTTCATTGTACTATACGCAAAGAAAATGTCTTAAGTTATTGAATACATGAAGTCAGTACTAGTGTTATGAATTTACCCAAATCAAAAAGATATGAAGTATTGTTTATAATTGAAAGTATAAGCATCTTATTCCAGAATTATGGCAATTTATATTCTCTAAAATTTCATATTTCTGCTGAGTTGTTACGCATATTTTTATTATTTATTGTCATCTTAAAGGTAAATATTCTTAAAACCCATTTAAAATTTGCTAAACATAACTCATAGAGAAATCTGTATCAGAAATTTAACTAAACAGATAGCTTATATTATATGTTTGGAAATTAAAACTAAGAATCAATACTTGCAAGTTAATTTCTGCCTACTATGCATTTAATCTTGTCTATAGTTTTAAATAAATAGAAAGCAAAATACTAATTTACCCAGTAATCATCTGCTATAGTTAATTTAAATAAAACGAAAACCACAAAGGAAACAGTCCGCAGGTGATGATTCAATAAATCCAATAGGTGAAAGTAATCACGATGTAGTGGGTATATTGTAAGCACTTTATTAACAAGAACTTTCGGAAGGCTTTGTATCCTTCCTTCATCAGACAAAACAGTAAATGCCAGGGAAAAACTCATTTAAATATGCACTTGTTAACCCTGTTAATGACCTCATAAATTGAGGACCCTCCTACATGTATACAATAGTATATATATATATACACAAATGTGCAAATATGCAAACAAACATATGTCAAAAACACACTTAGACTAAAACCATGACCTATAACTAAACCGTAAAAACCTAGGATGGTTTTAGTCTAAGTGTGTTTTTGACATATGTTTGTTTGCATATTTGCACATTTGTGTATATATATACTATTGTATACATTTTTAGCATATTACATGTTATTCCTATGTGCTATTTATGGACAACTTAATGCACAATTCAGTATGTAAGAGTTTTATGATTTTTTATGAGTTTCCTATGATAGTTTAAAATGGATGTATTTTTAATGTAGGAGGGTCCTCAATTTATGAGGTCATTAACAGGGTTAACAAGTGCATATTTAAATGAGTTTTTCCCTGGCATTTACTGTTTTGTCTGATGAAGGAAGGATACAAAGCCTTCCGAAAGTTCTTGTTAATAAAGTGCTTACAATATACCCACTACATCGTGATTACTTTCACCTATTGGATTTATTGAATCATCACCTGTGGACCGTTTCCTTTGTGGTTTTCGTTTTATTTAGTTTATTTGGCGGTTTTAGTTTCTATAGTTAATTTAGACTGTCTCCCATCACTTCCTACACTAAAGGCTTTGTTGTTTCATAAGATGTCTATTGTAAGAATAACTGTGATCACTGCTGGTGATGTGAATACCACATACACTTCTTTTCTATTACATTAAAATACTGGATAAAATCTCAGCCGACATTAAAGACTCACTAGCCTCACTTACTTACAAATTAGGCATATAGTACTGGCTATAGAGAACCTAAACTGATGACATAAAAACTATATATAGAGATGTTACTGAGGTGCATAACTGATGTAAATTGAGAACAAAAATCTGTTGTGAAAACAGCTATATGCAAGGTGCTAGAAACTAGTGGCATTACAATAACTTAGTAGGAATTAGTAGCTTTATACAAAGCCAAATAATTTGAGTGCAAATTTAAAAATAATTGAAGACACTTCATCTATTAACCTGACAGGATAGGGGACTGAGTTAACATACATGTTCTGAATGGTACAAGTTTATAGCTTTCAAATATAGAATGACATTCATCTTAAGCCACTACTATCATGACAAGTTAAGAGGCTCAACTAAAATCCAAACAAAATCTGCATTAGTTGAGAGGTATAGATAGGAGCAGATCAACTATTTCGAATGGACATCCACACAAGAGTTGAACCTCACAACTATAAAGAAATAAAACGCCAGAACAGCGACCAACTATCCCATTTCCTGCACTCATGCGCACTGATTTGAGCAGATTTCCAGCTCTAAAGTTTCCATCTCCAAGACAAGGGACATTGGCTGTTTAAACGGAAGAAGCTCTAGGATCGAGTACCCCAAAAACCACTAACAGCCTACCTGTAAGCACCACACACATCCGCATTCACTCATAGCAAGCCACTACACAACACATAATGCATAACTGTCATCCTGCCACCGCAAGAGATCTGGGCAATCTAAACAAAATGGAGGGACACAGACCCCAAATCAGACATCCTCCCTGACTATTGTTCTCAAAAAATTAATGAAAGGGGTAATTTACTAACTTACACTCACTGAACTCTCCTCAACCATCCACATTCCCACAGAAACCAGACAAACTCTGCAGCACGCCAGTGTCTCTCCCCCTCAAAACAACCACCCCATGCAACAGCCATGAGATCACCACAAGCACTCGCTAGTGCATTGGATCCATTGCCCGGCAATGAAAAGCACCCAAAATAAGTGTCAACAATGCATTAGACCATGTAACAACAGATCCACAACTCCACAACTACATTGAGAGTTCTCCAATGGCCCAACAAGGACAAACCTGTTCACATATTTCACCATTCCAGGCAATCACGAAACACAACAACATAGTAAACTAACCTGTCAAATCCCATAATGGGCACTGTTCACCACCAATCTTCAAGGAGCTTCAGCCCTCCCCATAGCATCATTCGCGCAGTTGACAGATATAACTGCAAAACCATGCATCGCACAACATAGAGTCTATCCTCATCTAGCAAATATACATAACCTTCTTTATTGTATCTCTAAACTCACAAACTAGCCTAGACAAACATATATCCTTAAACTAAACAGTGCACGACTCAACAGTAAAGCAACGGTGTAAATCCGTACAGTGCACTCACTGATGTATAACATGAACTGGTCTAGACAGGCACCCTCCTAAAAACTGAAACATTTTATAACTATAGAAGACATTAATATTTAGTAAATAAATAATATGAAATAAAAAATATCTCAACTAAACAGACTATTTAATCAATCAGGATAGACAAGTGAAGTCAAAGAATATGAGATGAAAGCTCTCGTCAGTAACAACTATAAAGCTGTATATACTTATGCGGCATAAATGTGTGGGATAGATAGTCCATGAGTTATTTTGATAATAGGTGAGGTTAATTTAATTTAATCTACCTATAACTATGTGTAAAAACATTTAATTCTTCATATTCCTATATTTTAGGATGAGAGCTTCCATGTTAATTATGTAGATTCTATTTTAGAGGAGAGACAACATTTGTTAACGCGAGACAGTAAACAGTCATAATGGTATGTTAGAATGCTAAAATTGAGTAGAGTAGTAACTAAAGTCTAAATTATAAAATATTGTAATATATGTATTTAAAAATCAAAAAACATTTCAAATTAAGAATTGTATAAAGTATAAATGCATACAGCATGCGTTTAATTGCTGCTAATGAAGCAAAAAACAAGGGTGTCACTTGAACAAGCTATTATTATTATATGGGTTCTTAGTAAGTAGCTATATTAAGGACCATTAGAGAAGTCTAAACACATGAAATATAAGATGTAATCTTAGTAAGGTTCAATCAAAAAATATAAGAAAGGTGTATGGTAGGAAAAAATACATACCTTTTGAATGATTAGAAGTGAAATCAAGTCCTAGTTGATGCATTGAGAGAAGTAGTGACTCCAGAATTTCTAGGATCACTTTTCAGTTTCTTCTTTCTCATATCAGTCCAGTTATTTTTCTCAGAGGTACTTTTTAAAGTGGTGGAAGATGACCAATCCATGTCTTCTGAAACTGAAGTTATGTTGTTATTTTTGATGAAAGTTATAGCTTCTTCGACATTGTTGAATGTTCTTATGTCATTTGAATAAAGAATTCTGATTCTTGCAGGGAAAGCAAGTTGTGCCTTTTATTTTGTTTCAAAAATCTTACAAAAGGCCAGTTTTTTTTTTCCTTAGTTCCAAGACTCTTGAGGAATAGTCATTGTCAAATCTAATTTGACTCTTATTATATGTCAATGGATGACCTCTCCGGGCAGATTTGAGAACAAGTTCTTTGTCTAAATAAGACAATAATTTCACAATAATAGATTTAGGAGGCATATTGGAAGAAAAAGGAATAGGTTTCCCTGTAGCTCTGTGTGCTCTTTCTATACCATTTGATAGACCTTCCTTTAGGTCTAATATGTAGCAGACATCCAAGCAAACGCTACCCCAAAACAAAACATGTACAACACATAGCACACAAAGTCAGTGTGCCAAGCAGTCACAGCCCTTAAGGCTGAATAACACACCGGATACCCTTGTAATAGGTGACTCTATTGTCAGACACACTGACGTCCCGCTCACCAGGCTGAATAAAGAGAAGGTCACGGTGAGCTGCCTGTCGGGCGCTAGGATCCACCACATAACGCAAGCACTCAGGTCACTCCAAAGCAAATACAAATATGATTCAGTCATTGTACATGCTGTCCTGAGACGTACCTCCCTCGACTACATGAAAAGAGACATAGAGGAGCTCTCTGATCATGTAGCCTAGGCCGGTAAGACCCTGACCTTGAGCAGCATCTTACCCTCAACTAGAATGATGCCACAGTATAAAGACAAAATGATCAATTTTAACAACTGGTTAAAATTTTGGTGTCATTCAAAGGGGATCCAGTGTCTGTCAGCCTGGGATGACATGCTCGACAAGCCACGTTGCTTCACTAGGGACGGCTTGCACCTGTCACGCCTGGGCTTTCGGATATTGGCAAAGGCTCTTGCCACCCCCATAGTGCCTTTTTTAGGCAAGGTTCAAAAGTCAAACCCACCTCCATAGACAGCACAAGGAACAAGAAACTAAGGGTAATGCTGCTAAACGCCAGAAGTCTTAACCTCAAGATGCATGCACTTGAAGCTCTCCTCAGTATGGAGAACATCGATATCTGTGCAGTGACAGAAACCTGGTTCAAGGCTCCAGAGAGCAACCCAGCACTACCAGGTTATACCTCATATCATGCTTTTTGGCCCCAAAACCCGGACCGAACCACAAAAGGAGGGGGAGTTTCCATATTTATCAAGGATATCCATACCTCTAGGTTAGTGGCAGTGCACGAAGTATCGGAGACCATCCATGTGCAACTGACAGTGGGCAAGACTGCTTTTCAGTTTATAGCATCCTACAGACCACCCTCTCAAAGTCAGGAATCCCACTCGGCTTTCCTGAAAATATTGGAGAACACTAAGATCTCTCCGAACACTATTATATTGGGCGACTTCAACTACCCAAACATAGACTGGGAGCATTACTCAAGCCCCAGCACCTTAGCCCAAAGGTTCCTGGAATTTATAAACTCAAATGCTATGGAACAACTAGTCACCACACCCACAAGAGGGGAAAACATACTAGACCTGATCATTACCAACATGGGGACTCTATGCTCCATACCAGAAGTATATCCCTCATTGGTAAGATCAGACCATAAATTAATTTCACTAGATATCCACATCCCGACCCCACCCCCAGCCCAGAAAACCACAGTGAAAAACTTCTCAAAACCAAACTTCACACTTTTCAAAACTGAAGTGGAATCCTTCAAGGCCCCAGGGCCAGTGGAAACTACGGTCCAAACTGCAGAATCCTATATAAATGCATTCTACGGACATCTCCAGGAATGCATGGATCATGCTATCCCAAACAAAATCAAGACCCAATCATCCAAAGGCAGGCATCCAGTCTGGTGGACCCCAGCCATAAATAAACTGTACAACAGAAGGAGGAAGCTACTACATGATAGAGCAAAATCCCTAAAAGGGAAGGCATCTCTGATCAGTACTAGCAAAAAATTACGATCCCTCATAAAATCCTCCAAGGCCAGCTTTGACAGAAAAATTGCACAGGACACTAAAGACAATCATAAGGCTTTTTTCAGTTATGTTAGGAACCTGGGATGCAACTCCCAGACTTGTTCTGAGTTGATTCTAAATGACAAAAAATACACTGAACCCACAGACATTGCCAATATCCTGGCAGACAGGTTCAGTGCAAACTTCTTCCCCCCAAAAGAGCAAGTATCTATCCCGGCAGAGTGCAGCCTCCCAAACATCTCTGATGCTCAGGTGAAGGCCGCCCTCTCCAAAGCAAAAAACACTGCTTCCATGGGACCAGATGGCGTCCCGGGTTGCGTCCTACATGAACTCCAAGAAGAACTAATCCCTCAATAAAACTGCTGCACAATCTCAGCCTCACTACAGGATATGTGCCCAAAGAATGGCGTACAGCAACAGTGGTCCCACTCCACAAAGGTGGCGCCTCTGTGGACCCTGGAAACTATCGCCCCATAAGCCTGACTAGCCTAGTATGCAAGGCTATGAAGAGGATCATCATGGAACTCATAAACAAAGACATTGGGGACCTACAGACACTAGATCCTACCCAATTTGGCTTCGTCAAGAGCAGATCCTGCTTTTTGAACCTGGTCGACTTCTTCAAAACAGTCACCAAGGCCATAGATGAAGGGAAGGTAGTCCACACAGCCTATCTGGACCTTGCAAAGGCATTTGACACAATACCCCATTCGGGCATCATAGATAAGCTATCCAGCCTAAATATAAACCCCTATGTCACAAGATGGGTCACAAACTGGCTCAAAGACAGAACCCACAGAGTCAGAGTTGCTGGAGCCATGTCAGACTCGAAACCTGTCACAAGTGGTGTCCCACAAGGTTCTGTCCTGGGACCTCTCTTGTTTGGTATTTACTTTTCTGAGGTACAGGCCAATGTGGGAGGACTATGGCTCACCAAGTTCGCAGATGACTACAAACTGGGCACCATAATCGACTCTCCAGCTGACACAAACATCCTTCAAAAAGGTCTCGCAGAGATGGATAACTGGTGCCAGAGCCATGGTCTAAAGCTAAATGCCAAAAAGTGTATAGTCATACCCTTTGGCAAAAACAATGTGCCCACAAATTACCACATAGGTGGTAACTCATTAAGTACAGAGAAAGTAATTAGGGATCTGGGGACCCAAGTTGATAGCAATCTCTCCTTTGACAACCACATTGCCAAAGTGGTTAGAAAGACCTTCTACATAGCCCACCTCATCATGAAAGGATTCACATCTAGATCAAGAGAGGTAATCGTGCCTTTATTCATCCCTCATCAGGCCCATCATAGAATACAATGCCCCTTTGGGATGTACCTTACCCGACACCTGCAGCAATTAGAAAGACCCCAAAAGTACCTCACCAGGAGGATCAAGGACTCAAACAGATGCCATATGCTGCTCGGTTAAAAAAACTCCAGCTCTACTCAGTTGCATACTGACTACTTGAGGTGATCTATGCCTGACATATAAAGCTATGTCCAACCCAGAATTAATGGACATGCTCCACCTCAGTAAATCTAAATCCCTTAGAGCCACGTGCTCGAGGGACTTGAACCTCAGCACAGAAATAAATAGAACATGCTGGAGGGACAGATTCATAACCCAGAGGCTCCCTTCGCTCTGGAATAGAATTCCAATTCATGTTAGGCAGAGCACCTCACTGACTCTCTTTAAGAAGAATCTTGATGAGTGGATGGGGGATCATAGGTTTGTCCCGGGGATTACTTCCGTGTCACTATTAGACAGAGGCACAGTAAACTAAACTTTAAAAAGGGTACAGTATACTCAAATCAAGGGGTGGCGTAAGCCAAACACAATCGGGCTAGGCTTATAAATGCCCCAGGGCAGATAGCCTAGTATGAACCTATGAACCTATGAACCTATGTCTGGAAGCCAAGAGTTAAGAAATAAAATAATGTCCTCACCTTCTGTTTATTTCTGGAAGACCAAAAATTCTAATGTTATTTCTCCTTTCTCTGTTCTCTAAGTCATCTATTTTACTGATTAGCCAGGTATTCTGCTGTAAAAGAGATTCACAATGAGTTTTATCTTTCTTAAGTCTCTCATCTATGTCACTTAGATAAGTTTCCATATTCAATATTTTGACTGTTGCTGCTGCAAGATTAGATTTCATTAAGGACATCAGTCTGTTTCTGACAGTTGACTTTTAGATTTTCAAAGTTGTCTGTAAATCTGTCCATTTTGACAGATAATTCAAGTAGTGTGGCTGACATCAATTGAATTTCCTTTTTCAGTGAAGTTTCAGTGTGAAGACTTGCTCATTTCTGTATTGAAGAAGTTATCTCCAGTTTATTTGACAGGAAAATTTCGATAAAAATGCATAAAATTTGGTATTCTTGTAGAATTGAGGTTCCTTAATAAGAATTTACTACTTTTGAAAAATAAAAATGATTCTTTTCCTGAATTTTGGTACTAGATTGTGGAGCTCATAAAAGTTGCCGTTATCAGTTAGCCATCTAGGCTCCACCTCGGCATCAGAATAGTCTGACTTAACATGTCCACTAGAATGTTGGACCGTCTCAGAATGTGCATTGCTATGAGAAAACAACCGGTGGAAATCGCCCATTCCCACACTCTCATGGCCTTGTGACAAAAAGGGTAAGATCTGGTCCCTCCCTGTTTGTTGATGTACCAGACCACTGACATGTTGCCTGATTGAATTGCAATGGTTCCAAGAGGAAGAAAAGGCATGAAGGGCCTGCAGCGCCAAAAGGACTGCCCTCATCTCTAGAACGTTTATGTGCAAGCTGGTCTCTACAGCGGACCACAGGCCTTGGACTGTCCTGCCTGAACAATGCACCCCTCCACCTGCGTTGGGAAGCCACCATGGGCACTATGGCTTGGACAGAGGCTGAAACAAAGGGTCATTCCTCCAAGATCTCTGGACAGCAAATCCACCACATAAGGGATGACTGACAGACTCAACTGAGTTGTATTGGGTACAATAATGGAAGTTCCAATAGGGGCCATTGTACAGCTAGTGTCCACTGTAGAATTCTCATATGTAACCAGGCGCACGAAAGCAGTGTTATGGTCACTGCCATTGAACCTAAGGCCCTCAACACTGATTCTGCCGACAGAAGATGAGAACAGTAGATTAGAGAGACATGCATCCTCAGGTTTTGTACTCTCTCCGAGGTCAGTAAGATTTTGCACTGTAAGGTGTCTATCCTTGCCCCAGTGTAGTCTATCACTTGGACAAGATTTGGAAGTGATTTGGATGCATTGATTGGGATCCTCAAAAGTAGGGCAAGCTTTAAGAAATAATCCCTGATTTGAGAAAGTAGAAGCCTGGTGGGAGCAGTGAGGAGCCAATCGTCCAGATATGGATAGACCTGAATCCCCTGAAGCTTCAGATGAGCTGCTACTACTGCTATCTCTTTGGTGAACACCTTGGGGACTGTGGTGAGACCAAAGGTAGGGCTCTAAATTGGTAATGATTGACTCCTAGCTGGAAGTGGAGGAACCTCCTGGAGCTTATGTGCATCTTTATGTGATAGTAGGCATCCTGAAGGTCTAACGAGCACATCCAGTTGCTATCTTGCAGGTACGGCATGACGGACTGTAGTGTGACCATCCATAATTTTTCTTTGGCAACTGACAGGTGCAGGGTAGATAGGTCCAGAATGGGCCTTAAGTCCCCCGATTTCTTTGGCACCATAAAGAACCTGTAGTAGAAGCCCGATCTGGACTGATCTGGGGGGAACAAGTTCAATGGCTTGTTTTTCTAGTAGCTTGGAAATTTCTTGTGCTTCTGCCTCCCTTTTGCATGGATGGTACATCCGGGAGGTGTTTGGGAGGTTTGGGAGGAACTACAAAAGGGATAGAATATCCTCTGGATATGATCTGAAGCACCCAGTAGTCTGATGTTATGGACTCCCATGCCACCAGGTGCAATGACAATCATCCCCAACTGCCTACAGAGTAGAGCAGAGCAGCCAGGCAACCCCTCAGGGTTGCTGTCTGGGCCTGTCTGAGAAAAGTTCTCGGGACCCAAAATTCCTTGGACCCCCTCTGCCTCTGGGCCAGCGTCCATTCTGTCCCCCTCTGCCTCTGGGGGAAGAAAAGCCCTGAGTGTCCCAGGAATACTGTGACTTCCAGAACCACATCTTCTTTTGCCATCTCTGATTCTGGGAAAAGGATCTTTGAGGGTTCAAGAAGCAGATTCCAATGGCACAGTGTCTTCCCATCCTTCTCACTCTGGACTAAAGTCTCTTTGCCAGTCTTACCAAAGAAAGTAGAGCCATCGTAAGGGACATTGGCAAAGGACACCTTGAAAGGTTCCGAAAACTGAAATAGTCTGAGCCAGGCTTTGCGCCTCATGGACACGCCAGACCAAGCTGCCCTAGTTGCTCCTTCAGTAGCATGTGAGAGGAGTTTCATGGATGTGTTGGAGACTGCTTTCAAAGTGGCCATCCTTGTGGAGAACGAGTTCCTGTCCTCCTGCAACATGGACTTAAGTGGAGACTCAGCCAGCTCCTTGACCAGGTCCGCTGGAGTCTCGTGACATGGGCCAGGTAGTTCAGCACCCTAATGGAAAAGGTTGCTGATGCATACACCCACTTCCCTAAGTGGTCCATCATCCATGACTCTCAGTCAGGAGGATGAACCAAGGAACTCTTTTGGGTTAGTTCCTTCTTTGTGGCTGCAGCTACCACCATAGCTTCTATGGGGAAGCCCTTGTTCCACACTGGCCTATCTGATGGTGGACTCAAGATCTTATCAGGCCATTTAAGGATTGGTTCCATGGTGTTCAGCTCCTTCCAGGCCCGCGAGATGACCAGGTCCACCTGGGGATCTGTGAGAGGGGACACCCAGGAAGTAGATGGGCCCATGCCAAAAGCCTCCAGGAACATGGACTCATCAGAAGAAGGTTTGGGGGCAGACCAACCTCCTCGTTGGTGAAAGATTTCCATGATATCTCCAAAGGAGACATCCTCAGGAGGTGATCTGGGGGAACCTTCCCCATCATCCAAATCTATGTCCTCGGTGAGGGACTCAGGGGAGTCCAAGTGCCTCCTCTTACATGTATGCTTGCAAGGCACATCTCCGGTGGTGCTCTCCATGGGGAACTCGCAAGCCACTTGTTCCTCAGGGGGAACTGCCTGGGGCTCCTCAAGCATGGGCTGTCACTCTGGTAAAATTATGGGATTCGTAGATAGAGCAGAGGGGGTTGGGGCAGAGTCTGAGGGGATAGTCAAGGGTCTCAATCCCATGGAGAGAACCCTTTCTACAACGTCAAATGTCGAGGGAAAATGAACCTCCTGGGGAACCAATAAGGAAGCTGGTCTCCCCAGATCCGACGTGAGAATTGGAGCCGGGCTCAAAGTGGACAGAGCTCCGAGAGAGGGAACTTGGCCCAACAAAGCAGGAGTCAATGAAAAAAGTTCTGCTCCCTTGGATCTGACACTCAAGGTCTGGCTCCGAGAGCCGCTCATATCCAAACTGGTCAGATCTGACATGCTCCAGGCAGCTGTCAGTGTGGAGGAAGCAGGTACCATCAGCTCAGACCCCCTGACTAAGGCCATCCTCGGATCCGAGTACTCTGAACTCGGTGGATGGATTGGAGAAGGAGAAATCAGTGTAAAAATGGGAAGCAATCTCCCCCCTCCAGAGGGATAGGGGGCTGGCAAGTCCCCCATCTGGATCTGAGTACAAATGAACCTCCTCATCATTTTATCTATGTCAACTTCCGATAAGCTCCATGTGGACCTCAACAAGGCCACAGACTTGAACTTTGCGGGTCGAGGAACCAAGGCCCTAGATGGAGAATGCGTCTTCTCCGCTTCCGGGGAAAATGTCGGAGATCGGAGATGAGGGGAGTCACGTATCTTAGGCTGACTTTTGGCAGGAGTAGGGAGGTCCGGGGTCCTCTTATGTTTGTCAGGTCTGTGAGATTTTGGCTCTCTCTCCTTCTCTCTTCCCCTTTTCTGCTCCATTTCCACAGGCTTTCAAGAGGGAGGTTGAGTCCCAGACTGAGAGGAAGGAGAAGCAAGGGTAAGAGAGGAAGGAGAGGCAGCCACAGCAGTCACTGTGACCAAAGCCAAAGACGAGGCAACCACCTCAGAACTGGGAAGAAGGCCTTTCAGGGCCAACTTAGTCTTCCTTTCCTTGATAGCATGTGGGTTAAAACCCACGCATATAGAGCAGTCAGTATTTAGGTGGGCAATTCCCAAGCACATTACACAAAGAGTGTAGCCATTTGCCAGAGACAATTTATGGCCACACTCAGTGCACCTTTTGAACACAGGCTTATCAGCCATGCTTCTATCCAGCCACTCAAACAAGAGAAGGAAAAAAGGAGAGAAAAATGACCAGCTTTCCCACTCAAACCACTCACCACACACTCAAGTCACACAGAACACACTGAGGGGGGAAGGGAAGCAAAGCACACTAACAAACTAATGCTAAACTACAACAAAGGTTCAATTCATAATGCACCAGCAAGGGGAGAGAAGAGGGAACCTACACTAAAGCACTATACTAATATTTCAGAGAAAAAAGCTGCTTAAAAGCAGAAAACCCACTCACTACTCGGAGCTCAGGACATCACGATGCTTCAGCAAGCCGTGGCAAATGAGATCTGAGGGTTGGAAGATAGTGGAGGTGTATTATGGGTAAGGGGAGGAGCTTGAAGCAGATGCTAGTGAATTTGCCAGCTCAGATCCGATACAGATCCGGTATCTCACAGGTTGAAGACCAAATGAAGTAAACTACTTCAGATTATACATTTTGCAGAATTTGTCAACTGAGTCATATTTAACATAAATTAATCTTATGTGACTTTATCATTTTGCCATCTTATAGTATCATTTCTAAAATGTTTAAATAACTTTAATAGTTAAACATTTTGATACTATTTTGTATTAAACACACATTCTTTATCGACTGTACCATAAATAAATCTGCATAACTGGACTCTCCTGTCACACCAATTGCTACTCTACTCATTTGAAAGTAGTACTTCTTCTCAAGCAAAATTATATGTTAAAATGATATCTAAAAGATCTGTTAATAACCTCAGCTTCACTGATAAAAAATGTGCTGTATGCTTCCCCAGCTTATATTTTGGAATAACAGAATACAAAGATTTTATGCCAACTTTAACTAAAGTGTCTTGTTCAGTTATTTTTAATATTCTTTAGAAAATCAGCCTCTCAAGGGTGGAAGGGTAATGGAATCATTACAGCAGAGAGTGCAAGTCTTTCATATGTCTCTCATAGGCAGATTGTTAAATTTATGTATTGCTGGAACTGTGAGAACCTCCTGGATTTATTTTTCACAAATACTTAGGCTATGTTGCAGAGTATGTATATATGAAAGTGGATGCAGTATTCACAACTGTCAATACAAAAAATGCTGTTCACTGTTTTGTCCACCTTACCCATAAACTAAAAATAAGGATGGAAATGGCTGCTGATTCTATAGTATTAACATGCTCCTGAACTCACTAATGCTGTAAACAGTCTTAATATATGTAGCCTGGATGGTGTACTGTAAAGTGGGTAATGGCTTCATGTTTTACTAATGTACTACAGCTATGGCAAACATTGATTATGTTTACTTCATATCAATGAGAGACATACAATTACTTTCAGACTATATGTAACAAATTGAGTTTTACCTGAATGGGACTTGACTTTATTAAAATATTTCACTTTGGGGAGTTGGATCTAAAGGGCTAATTCAACCCATCTGAGTTGGGAACTGCTGGTGGAAGGCCTTTTGTGTATATATCTGATTGGTCTGAGGGCTTAACTATTTAAAGTCTTTCATCCTGCTGATATTTCTGTATTTGGAAACATTTCTCAGGGTTTGTGAACTTATTTCCAAGAATTCCTGATACTGCAGGAGTTTTGCCTTTTGTTGTAACGCATTTGTTACTGCACTTGAGCTCAAAACCAGTTCATTTTACATTAAGAAGGTTTTATTCTGCACTCTGGTGGGAGCAGAGGGCTGACTCAACCCATCCAAGTTGGGAACCGCTGGTGGAAAGCTTACTGTGTATTTGTCTGATTGGGGCCTGAGGGCTTAACTGTGCAAAACTCTTTCATCTTGCTTGTATAAAAGCCATACATTTTTGTGAAACTTGTTCATTTATTCAGATCTTCCCTGTGCCTGCCTTGGACATATGTGAAAACAAGACCTTGGATTGCTTCTAAAATCATCTGTGGACCTACAAAGCTGATATAAGTATTTTTTTGCACTTGCTCTTTCTCTGTGCTACTTAACATGTCTGTGCTGCATTTATTGATTTGATTTAATTTATCACTGTTTTTCAGCTCACACATGTTAAAGAAACTCCATCTGTTTGTTACTATAGTGCCCTTAGATTATTTTCACAGTATTCTGATATTTTCTAACCTCCACTGAAACTGCAAAAGGTGTTCTAAGTTTGCCAAAGTTCTCCTGAGTTTGCTAAAATATTTCTAACTGTTGCAAAGTTTTTCTGTGTTTGTAGAAGTTGTCCTGCATTTGCACACATTTTTTTCTGTATTTGGGAACATTTCTCAGGGTTTTGTGAACTTATTTCCAAGGATTCCTGATACTGCATGAGTACTTTCTTTTGTTGTAAAGCATTTGTTACAGTACTTGAGCTCAAAACCAGTTCATTTTATTTTAAGAAGGTTTTATTCTGCACTCTAATGGGAGCAGAGGGCTGATTCAACCCATCCAAGTTGGGAACTGCTGGCAGAAAGCTTAATGTGTATTTGTCTGATTGGTCTGAGTGCTTAACTGTGTAAAACTCTTTCATCCTGCTTGTATAATTGCCATACATTTTTTGAGACTGTGCTCATTTATTCAGATCTTCCTTGTGCCTGCCTTGGACACCTGTGAATACAAGATCTTGGGTTGCTTCTAAAACCATCTGTGAACCTACAAAACTGATATAAGTATTTTTGTACTTGCTCTGTCTCTATGCTACTTAAGTTTTTGCTGCATTTATTGATTTGTTTGAATTTATCACTGTTTTTCAGCTCACACTTGTTAAAGAAACTCCATCTGTTTGTTACTATACTGCTCTTAGATTATTTTAACAGTATTATGATATTTTCTAACCTCCTCTGAAACTGCAAAAGCTGTTCTGAGTTTGCCAAAGTTCTCCTGGGTTTCCAAATATGTCTATGTTTTGCAAAGTTTTTCTGTATTTGTAGAATTGCCCCTGCATTCACACACATTCTTCTGTATTTGGGAACATTTCACAGGGTTTTGTGAACTTATTTTCAAGGATTCCTGATACTGCATGAGTTCTGCCTTTTGTTGTAAAGCATTTGTCACAAGCATTTGGGCTCAAAAGCAGTTCATTTTATTTTAAGAAGGTTTTATTCTGCACTCTAATTGGAGCAGAGGGCTGACTCAACCCATCCTAGTTGGGAACTGTTGGTGGAAGGCTTATTGTGTGTTTATCTGATTGGTCTTAGGGCTTAACTGTGTAAAAGTCTTTCATCCTACTGGTATTTATGTATTGGGAACATTTATCAGGGTTTGTGAACTTATTTCCAAGGATTCCTGATAGTTCAGGAGTTCTGCCTTTTGTTGTTAAGCATGTGTTACTGCACTTGAGCTCAAAACCAGCTCATTTTATATTAAGAGGGTTTTACTCTGTACTCTGGTAAGTGCAGAGGGCTAATTCAATGCATCTGAGTTGGGAACTGCTGGTGGAAGGCTTATTGTGTGTTTATCTGATTCGCCTGATAGCTTAACCGTGTAAAGGTCGTTCATACTGCTGATAAAAAAAGGTTTGTGCTGGTGCAAGGCACAAACTCAGTTACCCAACCTCTCCAGTATAAAATCCTGTATAGGAAATGTTTTCTATAGTATCCCAGTGTTCATAGCTGTTCAAAAAGCACAGAGGGTAGAACCACTGCAGGTCATCTAATAGTATACTACTAAATGCTATCACTTAGACCTTTAAGTGATTCTCCTCCATTCTTTCCCATCTACTAAGGATCTGGGATAATGGATAGAAACTTCCCTGTCGTCAATGCTTCTTTTCTGGTGGATATGGGCATCCTGAGGTAATGTAGTAACTGCCTCATATTCACTGATAACCATTTAATTAATTAAATCAGTGTGAGAGAGATGTAGATACACAATGTCACTGGAGGCAAAGCTCTCACATCCACAAATGAAAAATGCAAACCTGCTTGTCAGCTTTATACCAATAACACTCACTACCAACAGTAAGAGACAAACACATAGACCTATATGTGTGTAGGTACTCACATGTAGTCTAGCCAAACCTCTAAGACCTCCTAAAAGCATCTGTCAGTGTCCCTGCATACACTCAAAAAGGATAGCATCTCACACAACACATAACTCTGGAAATTATAGTAGCCCTACTTCCAAGCTCATAGGACAACACACCACACAGCCAAACATTCTAGTTATTGGGGATTCTATTGTAACATGTATTATGTCCCCCTTATCAGGCTAAACAAGGAGAAGATCACAGTGTCTGTCTTGGGCCAGAATCTGACAGATCACGCATGCATTTAGGACTTTAAACCACAAGTACCACTATGTTATGGTCATAGTCCATAAGCATAAATTACCTCAGATGTACCTTACTGGAATATATGAAGAGAGATATGATGAAGCTCTCTGAATATGTGTCCCAGGTAGGTATTAATCTAGCCTTGAGAAGCATCCTACATTCTCCAATGATGATGCCACCTTACCAGCAAAAAATGACTGACTTCAACAATTGGCTTAGTTTCTGGTGTTACAACAAAGGGATCCAATATCTGTCATCCTGGGGAGGCATGATTGACAAACCACAATGCTTTGCCTGAGCTGTTTTTCACTTGTCTTCAATTGGCTTCTGGATACTGGCAAACACTTTATCCTCATAGTGCCTTTTTATGTTGTGCCAGATTGTAAAACCCTCCTACATAACAAAAATAATTCACAATTACCTGAAGGTACTGCTGCTCAAAGCTAGGAGTTTAACTAATTCACTCTGTTGGAGCTCAGGAAGTTTGCACTGTAACTTCCAATGGGCGGAGCATAAACCTTTTGACAGAATCAAATTATGTCCTCACATTTCAAAACAAATGTTCATATCTCTTGAACAATAAGGATTATGAAAGTAGTATACATGAAAAATTCTTCAGCACAAACTATTTTTATAGTGGTAATATTCTTTAGGTTCTAGGTCTTAAACCAAATTTTGTAAGTCACAGTAAACACAGTGACTATTACATGTGTAATATTTCATAGTTTCATAGGTTCATAGGTTGGTACTAGGCTATCGGCCCTAGGGCCTATACAAGCCTAGCCATAACAATTTCCTGGCTATTTCTTCCCACAATATTTACTTGCCTGAACCCCTGTCTATCAGGCCAACTGATGTGATTCCCGGGGTGAATTTCTTATCTCCCATACAATCGTCAAGGTTACTTTTGAAGAGGGCCAAAGAGGCACTCTGCTTCACATGTATGGGCAGTCTATTCCAGAGTCTGAGGAGTCTCTGGGTCAGGAATATATCCCTCCAGCATGTATTGTTCATTGTGATGACAAGGTTTAGATCTCTGGAGCGTTTGGCTCTGAGAGATTTGGATTTCTTTGTGTAGCATGTCCAACACCTCTGGATTTGACATGGCCTTGTATGTTAAGCAGAGATCCCCTCTGAGTAGATGATATGCAACAGAGTATAGCTGGAGATTTTTTAGATGGTCAGCATAGGGCATCTGCTTTAGGCCTGTGATTCTTTTAGGGAGGTATTTCTGTGGACTTTCCATTTGTTGCAGATGTCTTGAGAGGTACATACCAAACGGGGCATTGTATTCTATAATGGGTCTAATGAGGGATGAGTACAGTGGGATAAGGACCTCCTTTTTTCTGGATGAAAACCCCTTAGTGATGAGGTGTGCCACATAGAAGGATTTCCTGACTGTTGTGGCGATGTGGTTATCGAAGCTGAGACCACTGTCCACCTGTGTCACTAAGTCTCATCACAATTTTGGTGTTTAGTGTACTGCCATCTATGTAGTAATTCACGGGTACATGTTTTTTCCCAAAGGGGATAACTATACATTTTTTGGCATTCAGCAACTACTCAAGTTACACATATACTATCAGCAGCATTTTATTAATGAAGCTGAGAGCTTTCATGTGAGACTAAGGAGTTCTGTCAGTGTTACTTGGTTGTTGATATATTTAGAAAAATGTGAATATTATAACTATAATAATTAACACCATACAAACAACAGTTAATATCTATTTACCTGCACTAGACAGAGGCCAAATATTAGTGCCATTGAGTTTGTTATTGTGTAAGCTTTAAGATGAAATCTTTTAAAACCTTGTACATAGCATGGTTTTGAAATTATTGATGCGGATATGAACAAGCAATATCTGATGCCTAGAGGTGTCAGTAGGAGTTAAATGCAGATGCACTTGAGGCGCCACTCAGATGTAATGAGTCCCTTGCAGCAGTCTTCACCCTGTAGAATGCAGGTATATGCACAATCATGGGAACATGGTTCAGAACCATGGAAAACACCCTGGTTATGAAAGGCTACAATGCCTTTCATATATTTCAATCCTTCTCAGCTCAGACTAAAGCAAAGGCAAAGGGAGGAGTTGTCTCAGCATTCATAAAGGCGAAGTACACTATTAGAATGGTCCAATAACATGACTCATTTGAGCTGCTCCATGCCCAACTAGGTGTGACCCCTATCATATTCCTGCCACCTACAGATCTCCCAACATGAGCCTGGAAAAACCACACCTCCTACCTAAACCTACTGGAATCTCTTAATATTCAGCCTAACACCATACCTATGGGTGATTTCAACTACCAATCCATAAAGTGGGAGATGTATATGACCCATAATTCACTTACTCAGAGGTTTTTGGACTTCATCAATGCAAACACCCTGGAGTAACTAGTTAGCTCCCCAACTTGTGGTACAAATATTCTAGACCAAGTACTCACAAACATGGGGGAATAATGATCCCTTCCATGCATTACCTCCTCCCTGGTAAGATCTGACCACAAAATTAACTCCTTTAGTATTAAAACTAACCTAGGATCCCCACCAAACTCCACACCTATTAAGAACTTTGTTAAGGCCAGTTACCTCAAACTAAGTGACAGCTTCTTAAACCTCCAAGCCCCTCTAAACCCTGATGACATTGAGGCCTCCTCTGAGCTGTACACAAAAGGACTGTACAACCACATTCAAAGGCGCCTAGAGGAGGCAACACCTGTCCAAGTCAAACATATGATTACTTGCAAAAATAAACCACACTGCTGGACCCCCTACCATAAATAGGCTGTTCAACAAAAGGAAAAAATCCTCTTCAAAGCAAAGAAGGAACAGAAAAAATGGTGCAAAAAGACACTCGCCAGTCTAAACAAACAAATTAGACAGCTGGTCAAATCTGCCAGAGCAAACTATGATGCAAAGATAGCCTCTCAGGTGAAAGATAACCATAAGGCTTTTTTTAATTATGTTTGTAACTTCAGGGGAAAAGCTCAGCAACATACAGAATTAGTAATGAACAGCAACACTTTACATCCAGCCTCAAACAATAGCAAACCTACTGGCCAGCAAGTTCAGTTCAAATTCCCACCCCATCACCTTCTACCACACCTGAAGAAATACCTACAACCATTCCCCTACCAGTTATTATGAGGGAAAAGGTTCTTACTGCACTCACTAAAGCCAAAAACACAGCATCCATGGATCCGGACAGCATTCCAAGATGCTTCTTAAATAGCTTAAAATACAATATATGAGGACCACTAGAAGCCACAGCCTCCAGATGGGCTTTGTCCTAGAGGAATGGAGGACTGCAACAGTCGTCCCTGTGCACAAGAGATCTGATCCAGGAAACTATAGACCAGTAAGCTTGACCAGTCTTATCTGAAAGGCCATGGTGAGAATTATAATGGATCAGATCAATAATGACATAGGAACTCTCCAAACACTGGACCAGACTCAATTTGGCTTTGTCAAAGGGAGGTCTTGCCTGTTCAACCTGGTGGACTTCTTCAGAAAAGTCACCAGGACCACTGATGAGTGTGAAATGGTACACAATGCTTATCTAGACCTGACCAAAGCTTTTGACACAATTTCCCACTTGGGTATCACAGATAAACGTATTGAGTTAGGCATAAGCCACTACATTGTCAGATGGATAGCCAACTGTTTCATTCACATTACACATGTTATCAGGATAGGTGAATCCACTTCCAATACCTGTTACTAGCAGTGTCCCATGGAGCCCAGGTTTGGGACCCCTCTTGTTCAGTATATATTTCCCTAAAGTGAAGGCCAATGCTAAGGGCCTCTGGCTCACCAAGTTTGCAGAAAGCTGTAAGCTGGGAGCAACCACTGAATCCCCAAATGATATTGATATTCTACAAACACACCTTAAATAACAAATGACTAGTGCCGAAACCATGGTCTGAGAACAAATACTACAAATTGCATAACCATACCCTTCAGTAAATCAGATATCCCTGCAAATTCTAATATTGATAGCACACCCCTAAAAGTAGACCCACTGGTGACGGAGCTAGGAACACATATAGATGGTAACCTAAACTTTGACCACAAGGTAGCTACTGTAGTGAGGAAATTATTCTGTGTGGCTCTGCAAATAAATAAAGGCATGGCATCAAGATAAAAGAAAGTCATATTGCCATTGTGCTCATCCCTCATCTAACCCATAATTATAATGCTCCCTTCTTCATATACCTAACCAAGTACTTATATCAACTGGAGTGGCCCCAGAGGTTTCTCACTAAAAAAAAAAAAATACAAAACGTAAGACATGTCTTATGCAGACTGACTAAAAGACCCTTCCCTTTAATCTGTCTCATATTGTTTATTGAGAGGTGACTTATGTTTGACCTACAAGGCCTTCTCTAATGAAGCCCTGATGAAAATGTTGCATATTCACAAGAATAATTATACGAGAGGTACATGTTCCATGGACCTGAACCTTACCTTCGACTCTAGCAGACCTTGCTGGAGAGATAGATCCATACCCCAAAGGCTACCTTATCTATGTAATAAACTTTCCATATTTGTAAAACAAAGGCTGTCCCTCACTCTCTTCAAAAAGAATTTGGATAAATGGATAGGGAACCATAAATTCACTTCCAGGATACTGCTCATATGAACAGAGCAGTCTGTAAAATGAGTCAGGTCTCCATCACCCAAAGACCCACTACACTAATACTACCCCATCCCATATCTGGGGAATAATATTGTCATATCCTGGGTATATTGACTAGCCTCATAAAGACTCTTGTACCATTAGCCTAGTAATCACCTATGAAGCTATGTAGCTATGTTAGGAAAATAAATGTGTGCATCTTACAAGGGTTACATTGTAGGACTGCATCTTGCTAGTTATTTGTTGAATGGCTGCAGACAATAACTTAAGTAATGTCTCCTTGTTTTACTTTAAAAAAGCTGCCATTCTTTGCAAGTAATACAGTTATTAAGGAACTGGCTTTGCAAGAAGAATGAAGGATGAAAGCAAGCATGAAAAGATGTTGTGAAGTTTCTTCATTTACAAAAGTTTAATTCTGAAAAAACGTCCATTCTGAAATGTGATTAACTGCCATAAGTTTCAGCACATCAGTAATTACAACCAGTTCATTATTTAATTTTACAGAATGGGTAAACTGTACATTAGCACCCTGTGTTCTCCAGCAGGGTATTAATGTAAAAGTAATGCCTGCTGAAAAACGAGTCCACCACTCCACTGCAGCTTGGATTGAAAAAAACCTAATGGCCGCCATTATTTTACGCTCACTAAACAGGGCTTCTGCTTCTTAGCAAGTGTAAAATATATTTAAAAAAAAGAAAAATAAAAAACAAAAGTGTGTGTTTATGTCTGTGTGCGTGTGAGTGTATGCGTGCGTGTGAATGAAACTGAGATCAATCGAGCCATTATAAGCTCTTTTGCTGTTTAGAGATGTAGAAACTAACTATAACAGAAAAAAAAAGTGTGTGGGTGTGTATTTATGTTTCTGTATGTGTATGTTTCCGTCTGTATGTTTGTTTCTGTGCGTGTGTGTGAAGGCATGCTTGCATGCATGAATGTAAGGTGTGTGTGAGTGAGAGAGAGAGTGAAGAGTGAGAGTGATTGAGCAACAGCAGTAATGAGGAGGTTTGCGTACATCTCACCTCTTAGATCAAGTTAACTGGATAAAACCTAAAATAAAGGGGGAACAAGGGCTCAAATCAGAAACATATTCCTCTTAAAAAATAAAAAGTCCTTCCAATAATAGGACTTGTGTTAGCATGGATCTTTCCGAAGTGCAAGTAAGTGTGCGTGTGAGTGTGAGAGAGAAGGAGAGACAGTGAGATGATGGACCACCGGCAGCAGCAGATAAGAGGTTTGTGTACATCTCAACCTTTTAGCTCAAGAAATATGGGTAAAGCCTAAAATAAAGGTGGAGCAAAGGCACAAAAATAGGAATAGATTTTAAATGCCATAAGTTAAATAGCAGAATTTGTGTTAACATGAATTTTCTGAAGGAAATAAAGTCTGAAAGTAAAATGAATGTCATTATTTAGTGACTTCACTCCAAAATAACTCGCAAGAAACCACAAATTTTAGCAGTAAGGGACCAAAAAATAAAGCAAACACTTAGATACTTTTTTTTTTTTTAATTATATATTTTGGATGTAAAATGCTTCCTCTAACACCATTTACATATACTACAGCAGCTTTGAAACATTAGGTAGGCAGAGGAACTATTTTACATCAAAAATATATAAAAAATAATATAGTAATAAAAAATATATAAATAAGTAAGTAAAACACAACAATTTTACAGAGAGCCCATTCTCTAAGTGCAAGTGTGTTAATGTGTAATTAATGCCCTTCCAGGAGTGTAGAGGTGCTTGGTCAGGTGTTAGTTGCACATTAGCACACACCCTGTCGGCATTGTTGCTTGCATATTTTATTTTACTTTTCTAATACCTGATTTGCAGCCTGTTCATCTAACCCTACCATCCAGTGCACTCAGTTGAGCTATTCATTCCCTGGAATGGCAGCCCTATAGTCCAAAGGAGGTAGTAGCTATTACCTACAAATCAAAGATCAGATATCCCCTCAAGTAGCCCATCCCCATGATAGTTTGTAAGCTTCACAATTCCTGCTAGCAAGGGGCACATGCATGCCACCACACATGCCAGACCTCTTATTAGTTGTTCACCTCTTCAGAGTGAGTTCACTAGGCTTATTGCTGTGGGTGATATACCTATACTCCTGCAAGTGCTACTAATGCAGTGAACTGGGCAGCTTCCCTTACCCCTGAAGGGGTGACCTGGTGTCCGGTGGCCAATCTCATCCACCCATGCCACTAACTGAACAGTTACTGTCTGGGAAGTAAGGCATTATCCCTGTAGGCCACGGGGACATGCCTCAATCAGTTCATATTACATGGGAAACATGGCCACTTAGCAAGAAAACTAAGGAAGTTTACCATATATTAACAAACAGCAGCTAACTAAAAATATCTAGTCCCTTATTTTTATTAATACCTTAAAAATATGTCATCCAGTTGTCATAATGACCCTTTGTTTAAAAACTGGGAATTTTAAGGTGAGATGGACATGGTAGCAACTTTAGCCAGTCCAGTTTATTAGTACATAGTGTACAGTTTTACATGTACCATGCAATGAACATGGACTAATAGGGACTAATATCAAGGTGTCATCCCCTTATTATAAAGTAAGGGACTAATATCAAAGTGTCATCCCCTTATTATAAATTAAGGGACTAATATCAAGGTGTCATCCCATTGTTATAAAGTAAGGGACAGAACATGGACTGAAACACAAAAGGAGTGGGTGTATCCATATTCATCAAGGATACCTACACCTCCAGGTTAGTGGTGCAGCATGATACCTCTGAGATCATCCTTGTGCAACTAACATCAGGCAAATCTGCAATGCAAATTGTGGCCTGCTAAAGATCACCCTCCATGACCCAGGACCACCACTCCATCTTTCTGGAGACACTGGAAAACATGAAGGTCCTACCGAACACCCTGATATTGGGAGATTTCAATTGCCCTACCATTAACTGGGAAAACTACTCGAGCACAAACTCCCAGGCCCAGCACTTCCTGGAATTCATTATTTATTTATTTATTTATATTTGTTGACCGGGAGTGTCCAACTGGACATAGGTCCATTTTCAGCGGAGGCCCGGGGAGAAAAGCTCCACAGTTAAAATAAACAGAAAGTAGTTACATTGGATTACATAGCTATTCATCCTCCTTATCCAATGTATGCTTAGCCAAAGCAATATACTGTTGCCCCTTTCTAGTGCAGCAAAGGTGATCCCCCATCTGTTCCCCAAGGTGACAGCTAGCCCTGGATCAGCTGGTAAACTCCCCTACCAGAGGTGAAAACATATTGGACCTGGTCATCACCAACATGGGGGACAGGTGTTTCACATAGGAGGTCAACCCGTCACTGGTTAGATAAGACCATAAACTAATCACTCTGGATGTCCACACCCCACCACCACCCCCAACTAAGGAAACCACAGTAAAAAACTTTTCTAAAGCAAACTTCACCTTACTTAAGACAGAGGTGGTAAGTTTCACACCCCCCATGCTAAAGGATAACGCTGCCCAAGATGCAGAAACATTTACATATGCACTCTATGAGAACCTACAAGGATGCATGGATCATGCCATCCCTAGCAAAACCAAGACTCACACATCTTAAGAGAAGGAAACCAGTTTGGTGGACCCCTGCCATAAACAGGCTATACAATAGAAGGAGGAAACTAGTTCAGAAAAAAAAGCAAATCCCAAGAAGGAAAGACATCCCTGATTAGTATCAGTAAGAAACTAAGGTCCCTCATAAAATCATAAAAGGCTAACTTTGAAAAAAAATAGCCAAAGATTCAAAAGATAACCACAAAGCCTTCTTTAGCTATGTTAAGAATCTAAGTGGCAACTCGCAGATGTGCACTGAACTACTGCAAAATAGTACAAAATATACTGAACCTACTGATATTGCCAGCATCCTGGCAGATAGATTCAGTGCAAACTTCACCCCCCTCTCACCCCCAAAAGGGCCTACAACAATACCGGAAAAGTGTAGTGTCCCAGAAATCACTGACGCACAGGTGAAAACAGCACTTTCAAAAGCCAAAAACACCACATCAATGGGGCCAGATGGTGTCCCAGGCTGCGTCTTGCACAAACTACAGAATGAACTAACCCCCTACCTAAACACGCAGTTCAACCTCAGACTCTCCACAGGCAACTTGCCCATAGAATGGCACACAACAATGGTTATTCTTCTCCACAAAGGAGGGGCCACAACTGACCCTGGTAACTATTGCCCCATAAGCCTGACTAGCCTGGTCTGCAAGGCTGTGGATCGCATCATCATGGAACTCATTAACAAAGACATTGGGTACCTCCAAACACTTGACCCAACCCAGTTCAGCTTTGTTAAGGGCAGATCATGCCTACTAAACCTGGTTGACTTCTTTGAGACAGTCACTAAGGCCATAGATGAGGGAAAAGTGGTTCACACAGCCTATCTTGATCTTGCCAAGGCTTTCAACACCATTCCCCACTCGGGTATTACAGAAAAACTCACCAGCCTGAACATAAACCTCTATGTCACAAGATGGGTTACCAACTGGCTTACAGACAGAACTCACACGGTAAAAATAGGTCCGACTCTAAACCAGTCACAAGTGGTGTCCCATAAGGCTCGGTCCTGGGACCCCTACTGTTCAGCATATACTTCTCAAAAGTACAGGCAAACACAGGAAGACTATGGCTAACCACATTCACTGATGACTGCAAACTGGGAGCCATAATTGACTCTCCGGCTGACACGGACATCTTCCAAAAGGGCCTTACTGAGACGGACACCTGGTGTCAAAGTTATGGCCTCAAGCTAAATGCCAAAAAATGCATAGTCATCCCATTTGGGAAAAACAAAACACCCACGAATTACCACATAGGTGGCAGCCCTTTAATACAGAAGAAGTAATAAGAGATCTGGAGACCCAGGCAGATAGTAATCTCTCCTTTGACAATCATATTGCCAAAGTAGTTAGGAAATCATTCTATGTGGCCCATCTAATCACTAAAGGGTTTGCATCTAGAAATAAAGTGGTTATAGTGCCCCTCTACTCATCACTCATCAGACCCATCATAGAGTACAATGCCTCATTTGGGATCTACCTCACAAGACACTTCCAACAGCTGGAAGGACCACAAAGTACCTCACCAAGAGGATTACTGGCCTCAAACATATGTCCTATGCAGCCCGACTGGAAAAACTCCGGCTGTACTCAGAGACATATCGCTTACACAGAGGTGATCTCTGCCTGACTTACAAAGCCATGTCCAACTCAGAATTGATGGGCATGCTCCACCTAAAAAAATCCAAGTCACTACGAGCCACAAGCTTTAGTGAGCTAAACCTCGCCACAACAATAAATAGAACATGCTGGAGGGATAGATTCCTGTCACAGAGACACTCCATGCTCTGGAACAAAATTCCAAACTATATTCGGCAGAGCCCCTCACTAACACTCTTCAAGAGAAACCTTACTGAGTGGATGGGTAACAGAAAATACACCCCTGGGATCACTTCATTGGCTATGCTTGACAGAGGATCAGTTAATTAATCAATGGGGCGGCGAAAGCTGACACACTCTGGCTAGGCTTATAAATGCCCTTGGGCAGATAGCCTAGTACCTACCTATGAACCTATGAACCTATGAACCTATATCAAGGTGTCATCCCCTTATTATAAAGTAAGGGGCTAATGTCAAGGTGTCGTCCCCTTATTATAAAGTAAGGGACTAATGTCAAGGTGTCGTCCCCTTATTACAAAGTAAGGGACTAATATCAAGGTGTCACCCCCTTATTATAAAGTAAGGGACTAATATCAAGGTGTTGTCCCCTTATTATAAAGTAAGGGACTAATATCAAGGTGACGTCCCATTATTATAAAGTAAGGGACTAATATCAAGGTGTCGTCCCCTTATTATAAAGTAAGGGACTAATATCAAGGTGTCGTCCACTTATTATAAAGTAAGGGACTAATATCAAGGTGTTGTCCCCTTATTATAAAGTAAGGGACTAATATCAAGGTGACATCGCCTTATTATAAAGTAAGGGACTAATATCAAGGTGTAGTCCCCTTATTATAAAGTAAGGGGCTAATGTCAAGGTGTCGTCCCCTTATTATAAAGTAAGGGACTAAAATCAAGGTGTCGTCCCCTTATTATAAAGTAAGGGACTAATATCAAGGTGTCGCCCCCTTATTATAAAGTAAGGGACTAATATCAAGTTGTCGTTCCCTTATTATAAAATATAAAGTAAGGGACTAATATCAAGGTGTCATCTCCTTATTATAAAGTAAGGGACTAATATCAAGGTGCCGTCCTCTTATTATAAAGTAAGGGACTAATATCAAGGTGACATCCCCTTATTATAAAGTAAAAACTAATACCAAGGTGTCATCCCCTTATTATAAAGTAAGGGACTAATATCAAGGTGTTGTCCCCTTATTCTAAAGTAAGGGACTAATATCAAGATGACGTCCCCTTATTATAAATTAAGGGACTAATATCAAGGTGTCATCCCCTTATTATAAAGTAAGGTACTAATATCAAGGTGTCATCCCCTTTTTATAAAGTAAGGGACTAATATCAAGGTGTCATCCCCTTATTCTAAAGTAAGGGACTAATATCAAGGTGTCATCCCCTTATTATAAAGTAAGGAACTAATATCAAGGTGTCATCCCCTTATTCTAAAGTAAGGGACTAATATCAATGTGTCATCCCCTTATATAAAGTAAGGGTCTAATATCAAGGTGTCATCCCCTTATTATAAAGTAAGGGACTAATATCAAGGTGTCGTCCCCTTATTATAATGTAAGGGACTAATAGCAAGGTGTCGTCCCTTATTATAAAGTAAGGGACTAATATCAAGGTGGCATCCCCTTATTATAAAGGAAGGTACAGATCAAACTAAGAGTCTTTATATTTTTTTTCTGTTTGTATATTTATGTAATTATATATGTATGAGTAAATAATTGCTGACTATGTTACACAAAGAAGTATATAAATAATCTTATGAACAGAGACTTAATGAAAATAATGCAAGGTAGTATATTTTGTTAGCACAATGCCTACAAAATTCTGAAAAAATTTGCAGTGACAGGTGAAGTACTGACAATAAATAGGAAAAGAACATTGTTTTATTTGTTTAATGAAGAAAGTTATTCTAAGAGAGTAGGAAGTTGAAAGAATGATGACAGAAATAAGGAAAGGCATCTCAACAGAAAAATATATATTCATTTATATAAATAACTGGCAAAATCCTGTGCTGAGAAATGTGGGAAGTTTTTAAAGGCTCCACCTCTGCTAGTATGGAATTGAGAATGCTGAGCCATGAGCAAGACATGAAACAGATGGCATGCATGGACAGATTAATAGTAATGAAACTGTATATACCTTAGAAAAAGATAGAGAGATAGTTTGAAATCTGAAAAGTGAATCAGTGAAACAGCAACTGCACATGACTAGGCAACACAATTAGAAGACTCTGCAAAAATGACATGGTCATGATACAGATGCAGGTTTTCACTGAGAAGATATAATACATATGTACAACCTTCTTTAAAGTTAGTAGACAGATCAGAAAAGGAGCGTTCATAGTGCTGCTGGGCAGACCTTAAATAACCTGAAGTTGTACTTCTGAACAGAAGAGCAAACATGCTGAATACCAGTTAATGAACACTATAAGGTGCTTTTATTTTGGTGTAGTGCCTTCATCTCTAACACAGTGCAAATGTTTACTGCAGTGTCTTCAAAATCCATGTATTTTTACAGGTTCTGTATATTCCCCTATTTCTGGTGTAATTTTATTCTTTCAGCCTTGTGGCCCAGGTCATGACCAAAAAGGATATTCAGAGAACGCTGCCTACTTGGTTTTCAAAATTAAAATAAGTACTGGGCAGAACAGTATAAGATCTCAAAAAGTAGTCCGTAGTTTCAGAATTTGTTATGATGTCATTGAAATTAATGCAGTAATGAAAAATGAATAAAAGTCCAGATGGAGTGCAGTTTTATTGCAACATATAAAGCGATACTTCTTTTACATGCCTGTACTACTCCTAGAACATAAAGGGCATAATTGTTCAGCTGGCTTGTCTCACGATCTTGGATCAATACTAAAATGAATATTCAAGCCATTAGGGTAGATGACATGAGGAACAAGAAAAAATACTGTGTATGTCACATCCCATACTCCATAAAGGAGTCATTGCAATAATACATCTAGGCAACACAATTTAGGGTGGATATGAGCAACAAGAAAACATACCTTGTATGCCACACCACATACTCTATAAAGGAGTCATTGCAATAATACATCTAGTCAACTCAATTTAGGGTGGATGATATGAGGAACAAGAAGAAATACCTTGTATGCCACACCCCATACTCCATAAAGGAGTCATTGCAATATTACATCTAGACAACACAATTTAGGGTGGATGACATGAGGAACAAGAAGAAATACCTTGTACGTCACACCCCATACTCCATAAAGGAGTCATTGCAATAATACATCCAGGCAACACAATTTATGGTGGATGATATGAGGAGCAAGAAGAAATACCTTGTATGCCACACCCCATACTATATAAGAGAGTCATTGCAATAATACAACAAGGCAACACAATTTAGGGTGTATGATATGAGGAACAAGAAGAAATACATTGTATGTCACACCCCATACTCCATAAAGGAGTCATTGCAATAGCACACCTAGAGAACACAATTTTGGGTGGATGATAAGAGGAAAAAAAAAATATCGTGTATGTCACACCCCATATTTTATAAAGGAATCATTGCAATAATACATCTAGACAACACAATTTAGGGTTGATGATATGTAGAACAAGAATAAATACCTTGTAAGAGACACCCCATACTCCATAAAGGAGACATTGCAATAATACATCTAGGCAACACAATTTAGGGTGGATGGTATGAGGAACAAGAAGAAATACCTTGTATGTCATACCCAAACCCCGTAAAAGATTCATTGCAATAATACATCCAGGCAACACAATTTAGCAATTTAGGGTGGATGGTATGAGGAACAAGAAGAAATACCTTGTATGTTAGACACCAAACTCCATAAAGGAGTCATTGCAATAATACATCTAGGCAACACAATTTAGGATGGATCATATGAGGAACAAAAAGAAATACCTTGTATGTCACACCCCATACTCCATAAAGGAGTCATTGCAATAACACACTTAGACAACACAATTTTGGGTGCATGATAAGAGGAACAAGAAAAAATATCTTGTATGTCACACCCCATACTTTATAAAGGAATCATTGCAATAATACATCTAGGCAACACAATTTAGAGTGGATGATATGAAGAACAAGAATAAATACCTTGTATGTCACACCCCATACTCCATAAAGGAGACATTGCAATAATACATCTAGGCAACACAATTTAGGGTGGATGGTATGAGGAACAAGAAGAAATACCTTGTATATCATACCCAAACCCCGTAAAAGAGTCATTGCAATAATACATCCAGGTAACACAATTTAGGGTGGATGATATGAGGAACAAGAAGAAATACTGTGTATGTCACACCCCAATCTCCATAAAGGAGTCATTGCAATAATACATCAAGGCAACAGAATTTAGGGTGGATGATATGAGGAACAAGAAAACATGCCCTGTATGCCACACCCCATACTCCATTAGGGATTCACTGCAATAACACATCTAGACAACACAATTTAGGGTGCATGATATGAAAAACAAGAAGAAATACCTTGTATGCCACACCCCATACTCAATAAAGGAGACATTGCAATAATACAGCTAGGCAACACAATTTAGAATGGATGATATGAGGAACAAGAAGAAATACCTTGTATGTCACACCCCATACTCCATAAAGGAGTCATTGCAATAATACATCTAGGCAACACAATTTAGGGTGGATGATATGAGGAACAAGAAAAAAATCCTTGTAAATCACACCCCATACTCTATAAAGGAGTCATTGCAATAATAACATCTAGGTAACACAAATTATGGTGGATGATATGAGGAACAAGAAGAAACATCTTGTATGTCACACCCCATACTCCATAAAGGAGTCGTTGCAATAATACATCTAGGCAACACAATTTAGGATGGATGACATGAGGAACAAGAAGAAATACCTTGTATGTCACACCCCAGACTCCATAAAGGAGTCATTGCAATAATACATCTAGGCAACACAATTTAGGGTGGATGATTTGAGGAACAAACAAAAAATCCTTGTACGTTACACCCCATACTCTATAAAGGAGACATTGCAATAATACATCTAGGCAACACAAATTATGGTGGATGCTATGAGGAACAAGAAGAAATACATTGTATGTCACACACCATACTCCATAAAGGAGTTGTTGCAATAATACATCTAGGCAACACAATTTAGGATGGATGATATAAGGAACAAGAAGGAATACCTTGTATGTCACACCCCATACTCCATAAAGGAGTCATTGCAATAATACATCTAGGCAACACAATTTAGGGTGGATGATATGAGGAACAAGAAAAAATACCTTGTATGTCACACCCCATACTCTATAAGGGAGTCATTGCAATAATACATCTAGGCAACACAATTTATGGTGGATGATATGAAGAACAAGAAGAAATACCTTGTATGTCACACTCCATACTCCATCAAGGAGACATTGCAATAATACAGCTAGGCAACACAATTTAGGGTGGATGATATGAGGAACAAGAAGAAATACATTGTATGTCACACCCCATACTCCATAAAGGAGTCATTGCAATAATGCATCTAGGCAACACAATTTAGGGTTGATGATATGAAGAACAAGAATAAATACCTTGTATGTCACACCCCATACTCCATAAAGGAGTCATTGCAATATTACATCTAGACAACACAATTTAGGGTGGATGATATGAGGAACAAGAAGAAATACCGTGTATGTCACACCCCATACTCCATAAAGGAGTCATTGCAATAATACATCTAGGCAAATCAATTTTGGGTGGTTGATAAGAGGAACAAGAAGAAATACCTTGTATGTCACACCCCATATTTTATAAAGTAATCATTGCAATAATACATCCAGGCAACACAATTTAGGATGGATGATTTGAAGAACAAGAAGAAATACCTTGTATGCCACACCCCATACTCCATAAAGGAGTCATTGCAATAATACATCTAGGCAACACAACTTAGGATGGATGATATGTGGAACAAGAAGAAATACCTTGCATGTCACACCCCATACTCCATAAAGGCGTCATTGCAATAATACATCTAGGCAACACAATTTAGGGTGGATGATAGGAAGAACAAGAAAAAATTCCTTGTAAGTCACACCCCATTCTCTATAAAGGTGTCATTGCAATAATGCATCTAGGCAACACAATTTAGGGTGGATGATATGAGGAACAAGAAGAAATACCTTGTAAGCCACACCCCATACTCCATAAAGGAGTCATTGCAATATTACATCCTGGCAACACAATTTAGGGTGGATGATTTGAGGAACAAGAAGAAATACCTTATATGTCACACCCCATGCTCCCTAAAGGAGTCGTTGCAATAATACATCTAGGCAACACAGTTTAGGGTGGATAATATGAGGAACAAGAAAAAATACCTTTGTATGCCACACCCCATACTCCATAAAGGAGTCATTGCAATAACACACCTAGACAACACAATTTAGGGTGGTTGATATGAAGAACAAGAAGAAATACCTTGTATGTCACACCCCATACTCCATAAAGGAGTTGTTGCAATAATACATCTAGGAAAACAATTTGGGGTGGATGATAAGAGGAACAAAAAGAAATACCTTGTATGTCACATCCCATATTTTATAAAGGAATCATTGCAATAATACATCTAGGCAACACAATTTAGGGTGGATGATTTGAAGAACAAGAAGAAATATCTTGTATGCCACACCCCATACTCCATAAAGGTGACATTGCAATAATACATCTAGGCAACACAATATAGGATGGATGAGATGAGGAACAAGAAGAAATACCTTGTATGTCACACCCCATACTCCATAAAGGAGTCATTGCAATAATACATCTAGGCAACACAATTTAGGATGGATGATATGAGGAACAAGAAGGAATACCTTGTATGCCACACCCCATACTCCATAAAGGAGTCATTGCAATAATACATCTAGGCAACACAAATTACGGTGGATGACATGAGGAACAAGAAGAAATACATTGTATGTCACACCCCATACTCCATAAAGGAGTCATTGTAATAACACATCCAGACAACACAATTTAGGGTGGATGATATTAAGAACAAGAAGAAATACCTAGGATGTCACACTCCATACTTTATAAAGGAGTCATTGCAATAATACATCTAGTTAACACAATTTAGGGTGGATGATATTAGGAAAAAGAAGAAATACCTTATATGTCACACCCCATATTTTATAAAGGAATCATTGCAATAATACATCCAGGCAACACAATTTAGGGTGTATGATATGAGGAACAACAAGAAACACCTTGTATGTCACACCCCATACTATATAAGAGAGTCATTGCAATAATACATCCAGGCAACACAAATTAGGGTGGATGATATGAAGAACAAGAATAAATACCTTGTATGTCACACCCCATACTCCATAAAGGAGTCATTGCAATAATACATCTAGGCAAATCAATTTTGGGTGGTTGATAAGAGGAACAAGAAGAAATACCTTGTATGTCACACCCCATATTTTATAAAGTAATCATTGCAATAATACATCCAGGCAACACAATTTAGGATGGATGATTTGAAGAACAAGAAGAAATACCTTGTATGCCACACCCCATACTCCATAAAGGAGTCATTGCAATAATACATCTAGGCAACACAACTTAGGATGGATGATATGAGGAACAAGAAGAAATACCTTGCATGTCACACCCCATACTCCATAAAGGAGTCATTGCAATAATACATCTAGGCAACACAATTTAGGGTGGATGATAGGAAGAACAAGAAAAAATTCCTTATAAGTCACACCCCATTCTCTATAAAGGTGTCATTGCAATAATGCATCTAGGCAACACAATTTAGGGTGGATGATATGAGGAACAAGAAGAAATACCTTGTAAGTCACACCCCATACTCCATAAAGGAGTCATTGCAATATTACATCCTGGCAACACAATTTAGGGTGGATGATTTGAGGAACAAGAAGAAATACCTTATATGTCACACCCCATGCTCCCTAAAGGAGTCGTTGCAATAATACATATAGGCAACACAGTTTAGGGTGGATAATATGAGGAACAAGAAAAAATACCTTTGTATGCCACACCACATACTCCATAAAGGAGTCATTGCAATAATATATCTAGTCAACACAATTTAAGGTGGATGTTATGAGGAACAAGAAGAAATACCTTGTATGTCACACCTCATACTCCGTAAAGGCGTCATTGCAATAATATATCTAGGAACCACAATTTAGGGTGGATGATATGAGGAACAAGAAGAAATACATTGTATATCACACCCCATACTCCATATAGGAGTCATTGCAATAATACATCAAGGCAACACAATTTTGGTTCGGTGAAATGAGGACAAGAAGAAATACTTTGTATGCCACACCCCATTCTCCATAAAGGAGACATTGCAATAATACAGCTAGGCAACACAATTTAGGGGTGATGATATGAGGAGCAAGAAGAAATACATTGTATGTCATACCACCTACTCCATAAAGGAGTCATTGCAACAATACTTCTAGGCAACACAATTTAGGGTGGATGATATGAGGAACAAGAAGAAATACCTTGTTTGTCACACCCCATAGTCCATAAAGCAGTCATTGCAATAATACATCTAGGCAAAACAATTTATGGTGGATGATATGAGGCGCAAGAAGAAATACCTTGTATGCCACACCCCATACTTTATAAGGGAGTCATTGCAATAATACATCTAGTCAACACAATTTAGGTTGGATGATATGAGGAAAAAGAAGAAATACATTGCATGTCACACCCCATACTCCATAAAGGAGTCATTGCAATAACACACCTAGACAACACAATTTAGGGTGGTTGATATGAAGAACAAGAAGAAATACCTTGTATGTCACACCCCATACTCCATAAAGGAGTTGTTGCAATAATACATCTAGGAAAACAATTTGGGGTGGATGATAAGAGGAACAAAAAGAAATACCTTGTATGTCACATCCCATATTTTATAAAGGAATCATTGCAATAATACATCTAGGCAACACAATTTAGGGTGGATGATTTGAAGAACAAGAAGAAATATCTTGCATGCCACACCCCATACTCCATAAAGGTGACATTGCAATAATACATCTAGGCAACACAATATAGGATGGCTGAGATGAGGAACAAGAAGAAATACCTTGTATGTCACACCCCATACTCCATAAAGGAGTCATTGCAATAATACATCTAGGCAACACAATTTAGGATGGATGATATGAGGAACAAGAAGGAATACCTTGTATGCCACACCCCATACTCCATAAAGGAGTCATTGCAATAATACATCTAGGCAACACAAATTACGGTGGATGACATGAGGAACAAGAAGAAATACATTGTATGTCACACCCCATACTCCATAAAGGAGTCATTGTAATAACACATCCAGACAACACAATTTAGGGTGGATGATATTAAGAACAAGAAGAAATACCTAGGATGTCACACTCCATACTTTATAAAGGAGTCATTGCAATAATACATCTAGTTAACACAATTTAGGGTGGATGATATTAGGAAAAAGAAGAAATACCTTATATGTCACACCCCATATTTTATAAAGGAATCATTGCAATAATACATCCAGGCAACACAATTTAGGGTGTATGATATGAGGAACAACAAGAAACACCTTGTATGTCACACCCCATACTCCATAAAGGAGTCATTGCAATAATACATCTAGGCAAATCAATTTTGGGTGGTTGATAAGAGGAACAAGAAGAAATACCTTGTATGTCACACCCCATATTTTATAAAGTAATCATTGCAATAATACATCCAGGCAACACAATTTAGGATGGATGATTTGAAGAACAAGAAGAAATACCTTGTATGCCACACCCCATACTCCATAAAGGAGTCATTGCAATAATACATCTAGGCAACACAACTTAGGATGGATGATATGAGGAACAAGAAGAAATACCTTGCATGTCACACCCCATACTCCATAAAGGAGTCATTGCAATAATACATCTAGGCAACACAATTTAGGGTGGATGATAGGAAGAACAAGAAAAAATTCCTTGTAAGTCACACCCCATTCTCTATAAAGGTGTCATTGCAATAATGCATCTAGGCAACACAATTTAGGGTGGATGATATGAGGAACAAGAAGAAATACCTTGTAAGTCACACCCCATACTCCATAAAGGAGTCATTGCAATATTACATCCTGGCAACACAATTTAGGGTGGATGATTTGAGGAACAAGAAGAAATACCTTATATGTCACACCCCATGCTCCCTAAAGGAGTCGTTGCAATAATACATCTAGGCAACACAGTTTAGGGTGGATAATATGAGGAACAAGAAAAAATACCTTTGTATGCCACACCACATACTCCATAAAGGAGTCATTGCAATAATATATCTAGTCAACACAATTTAAGGTGGATGTTATGAGGAACAAGAAGAAATACCTTGTATGTCACACCTCATACTCCGTAAAGGCGTCATTGCAATAATATATCTAGGAACCACAATTTAGGGTGGATGATATGAGGAACAAGAAGAAATACATTGTATATCACACCCCATACTCCATATAGGAGTCATTGCAATAATACATCAAGGCAACACAATTTTGGTTCGGTGAAATGAGGACAAGAAGAAATACCTTGTATGCCACACCCCATTCTCCATAAAGGAGACATTGCAATAATACAGCTAGGCAACACAATTTAGGGGTGATGATATGAGGAGCAAGAAGAAATACATTGTATGTCATACCACCTACTCCATAAAGGAGTCATTGCAACAATACTTCTAGGCAACACAATTTAGGGTGGATGATATGAGGAACAAGAAGAAATACCTTGTTTGTCACACCCTATAGTCCATAAAGCAGTCATTGCAATAATACATCTAGGCAAAACAATTTATGGTGGATGATATGAGGCTCAAGAAGAAATACCTTGTATGCCACACCCCATACTTTATAAGGGAGTCATTGCAATAATACATCTAGTCAACACAATTTAGGTTGGATGATATGAGGAAAAAGAAGAAATACATTGTATGTCACACCCCATACTCCATAAAGGAGTCATTGCAATAACACACCTAGACAACACAATTTAGGGTGGTTGATATGAAGAACAAGAAGAAATACCTTGTATGTCACACCCCATACTCCATAAAGGAGTTGTTGCAATAATACTTCTAGGAAAACAATTTGGGGTGGATGATTTGAAGAACAAGAAGAAATATCTTGTATGCCACACCCCATACTCCATAAAGGTGACATTGCAATAATACATCTAGGCAACACAATATAGGATGGCTGAGATGAGGAACAAGAAGAAATACCTTGTATGTCACACCCCATACTCCATAAAGGAGTCATTGCAATAATACATCTAGGCAACACAATTTAGGATGGATGATATGAGGAACAAGAAGGAATACCTTGTATGCCACACCCCATACTCCATAAAGGAGTCATTGCAATAATACACCTAGGCAACACAAATTACGGTGGATGACATGAGGAACAAGAAGAAATACATTGTATGTCACACCCCATACTCCATAAAGGAGTCATTGTAATAACACATCCAGACAACACAATTTAGGGTGGATGATATTAAGAACAAGAAGAAATACCTAGTATGTCACACTCCATACTTTATAAAGGAGTCATTGCAATAATACATCTAGTTAACACAATTTAGGGTGGATGATATTAGGAAAAAGAAGAAATACCTTATATGTCACACCCCATATTTTATAAAGGAATCGTTGCAATAATACACCCAGGCAACACAATTTAGGGTGTATGATATGAGGAACAACAAGAAACACCTTGTATGTCACACCCCATACTATATAAGAGAGTCATTGCAATAATACATCCAGGCAACACAAATTAGGGTGGATGATATGAAGAACAAGAATAAATACCTTGTATGTCACACCCCATACTCCATAAAGGAGTCATTGCAATATTACATCTAGACAACACAATTTAGGGTGGATGATATGAGGAACAAGAAGAAATACCGTGTATGTCACACCCCATACTCCATAAAGGAGTCATTGCAATAATACATCTAGGCAAATCAATTTTGGGTGGTTGATAAGAGGAACAAGAAGAAATACCTTGTATGTCACACCCCATACTCCATAAAGGAGTCATTGCAATATTACATCCAGGCATTACAATTTAGGGTGTATGATATGAGGAACAACAAGAAATACCTTGTATGTCACACCCCATACTATATAAGAGAGTCATTGCAATAATACATCCAGGCAACACAAATTAGGGTGGATGATATGAAGAACAAGAATAAATACCTTGTATGTCACACCCCATACTCCATAAAGGAGTCATTGCAATATTACATCTAGACAACACAATTTAGGGTGGATGATATGAGGAACAAGAAGAAATACCGTGTATGTCACACCCCATACTCCATAAAGGAGTCATTGTAATAACACATCCAGACAACACAATTTAGGGTGGATGATATTAAGAACAAGAAGAAATACCTAGTATGTCACACCCCATACCTTATAAAGGAGTCATTGCAATAATACATCTAGTTAACACAATTTAGGGTGGATGATATTAGGAAAAAGAAGAAATACCTTATATGTCACACCCCATATTTTATAAAGGAATCATTGCAATAATACTTCTAGGCAACACAATTTAGGGTGGATGATATGAGGAACACGAAGAAATACCTTGTTTGTCACACCCCATACTCCATAAAGGAGTCATTGCAATAATACATCTAGGCAACTCAATTTAGGGTGGATGATATGAGGAATACGAATAAATACTTTAAATTTCATAACCCATACTCCATCAAGGAGACATTGCAATAATACAGCTAGGCAACACAATTTAGGGTGGTTGATATGAGGAACAAGAAGAAATACCTTGTTTATAACACCCCTTACTCCATAAAGGAGTCATTGCAATAATACATCTAGGCAACACAATTTAGGGTGGATGATATGAGGAACAAGAAGAAATATGTTGTATGTCACACCCCATACTCCATAAAGGAGTTGTTGCAATAATACATCTAGGCAACACAATTTAGGGTGGATGATTTGAGGAATAAGAAAAAATACCTTGTATTTCACACTCCATACTCCATAAAGGACTCATTGCAATAATACATCTAGGCAACACAATTTAGAATGTTAACTTCTCATAAAGTAAGTCAGAAAATGTCTGGTCATTGCAGAGTAACAAAGACAATAACATAACTCTGTACACTGTCCCATTCTATATGTTATGACTAGTACAAGGCACAGGGATAGGTTGTACCTTGTATCACCTTGTATAAATGGAAAATAGCTTCATGTTTTACTAATGGGCAATGCACTGCTAACAATTGTGTGGTTTATTTTACAATAAGACGAGATACACATTAATTTTCAAATATCTAAAGTTGTATCTGTCATGCTGCCAGGCTCTAAAAGAAACAGAGTGAGTTTGAACATAATATAAATGACATTTGCCACTGCGGAGGTGTTCTGGTTACATTTTCTGAACTTAAATTTCATGTACATGCATATTCAAACTAGAAAGGTCCTGGAAGTCTATGGCTTTAAACTAGCACTGATGGCTTTTCTTTTTTATTTTAATTGTTGATGGCTTTTCCTTGATAGGGAGGTGATATGCCAGGATGACTTCAATTTCATAAAAAATAATTTCCTGTTACTGTTTTGCAAATAGGAAAAAATCCTACTAAACTGTAGTAAATTCGTAAATGCAACATTAATCTAGATTCTTGAAATAAAAAAAATCATTTTCAATAAAATAAAAAATGTGAAGTTAAATTAATCACCTGTTGATAATATAAATTGACTTTTAAAAAGGTACACTTTTTGCATCAAATACAGCATTAGCAGCGTATGTATCCAAAACATGTATCACCATCTGTTATTTTCTAAGCATTCTTATAATTATTTGGTTTACTTTAAATAAATGTTATAAATGGTAGAAAAACTGACAAACTGGATTGCATATGTTTGGAAGAGGTACCTGTTGTCTTCGATTGCTGTGCAAATCATGTCCTGAATGGATATGCAGAAATTTATGTAATCATGAACATTGTGACTTATTTATTTTTTAGACATCTGCCTTTACACTTTCATGTTTAGATTTTGTAGTTTCTGCATTAGAAGTTATATAGTCACTGTTCAGTACAGGAATAAAACTCTACATGAAGCAACACAATAGAACTCTTTCTCACTGCTTTTTCAGGTTGCCATGATAACTTGACAGAAAATATAAGCTGGACTTTGTTTTACTGCATACTAGCATTCTTGAAGAGACACTATTAATACATTAATTCCTCTTTGAGTTCAAGATAACAGCATCTCATTTAATTAGTCTGTGAAAACATTAGGTCTAAGATGTGTTAGATATGCCACTAGGTGTGTGTGACACTGAGGGTCAGATGCTTCAAATACTACGAATTATGCAGAGAAAACTTAAATTTCATCAGATATGAAAATCAGATTGTACTGTAACAATAATGCATTCATATTTAAATTATTCCCATCATACCTAAACATCTACACAACAAATAGATGACCTTGCTATTGCAAATCTAATGAATTTGTCAGTCTATTACACTGCTCAGAAATAGCTTATCTTCAACTGGCTTGTTCAGTTGCTCGGAAATAAAATTAGACTTGTTCCATTAACTGAGGCTGATTGATTGGAATCTCATCTGTTATTTATATAGTTTCCTCACACAGAATTTTGCATCTCTAGTCATTTGAATTATTATTTTTGTATCTATACTTAAATTCACAATTGAATGCAATGCTTTTAATTACCAATAATAATCCAGTGGCAATGACTGCATCCTGAACAGACATATCCCATTGCAGCAATGCTCACCATTTAATATCCATATGGTATAATATAAGTCTTTTGGGGGATTTTTTTCTTGGATTACATGGTTCAGTATGATCATTCCTACCAGTTATTAGAAAGATATAAGGTGTTAAAGGAGGGCTATATATTTTCATTTGCAGTAAAGGTACCAACTAACATGTGAAACATGCCAAGTTTTTTCTCTATGAATCAAACTTGACCTTGTGTATTTATCATTGTTTCATTTGTTCATCTCCTTATGTTACCTTTCAAAACACCAGAATATTGTTTATGGTACTACAGTGAAACACATCCTGGCTCAACAACCTGAAAAGAAAATCATTCTTCCTTATGACTTCCACAGCACACCAGTGTTTCAGGTTTGTAGTTATAGCATGAGCTTTTTCATCCACTTCCCTAATGGAAGCTGCTAGTATCTAGTAAGAGGGGAATAGAGCACAAGCTTTTTCAGATCACACTTGTTCCACCAATCTTTGGTACAACCAGGAGCAGCTTTAGGTCAACTGGCACCCTAGGCAAACGGGCTCCACTGTGCTCCCGACCACACTACCTGGTGCCTCATCCTGGTCTACCTACACCAAATAAATACTGAAAAAGTGTTCCTACCAGAGCAGTGCCCTAGGTGGCTACCTAGTTGGCTTATGCCTAAGGCCGGATATGGGTGCAACAAACCCAATCAAAATAAGTTTACTAGTAGAACAATAGCTTGAATTAAATAAAATTAAAATACTAAATCTATTGATTTTAATGGAGGATGTTTAGGGATGACTGCTGCATGAGGGTGTATAGGGCCATTGGATGTTACCATCTAAATATAAAACATTTTGTTTTATTTTTCTTCTTGATTGTGGTTAAGTACTGTGCATTGTTTATGTGTTTACTAAACTGACCCAGCTCTCAGTCAATTATAGTTTCATAATTTCATGCTGCATTAAGCAAAGGCACACCTCTACCACGGAAATGGTTGAAAATAGACACTGGAGGTAGCAGTGATAGGGAATCCAACTTTTCTAATATGAGCCTGAGGTAGTAATCACTGAGATAACTTATCTAGATATATTGGGCCGGATTCACAATGGCTTGCACGGAGTCTAAGAGTAGAGTAAGGCTCCATGCAGCCATCATGTCCGACGAGCGATCCAGGAACAGCCTGTAGGGGCGTGTAAGAGAGCTCCTAAAATGGCTCTTACACGGACAGGGCTGGGACATGCAAATCACCTCAATTGCAGGCGAAAGGCATGCAAATGAGGTAGATTTGCGATTCAGAAAACCCGAACCTGTCCGAGTAAGAGCAGTGTTATTTGCAGAAATGTACTCAGTTGACAACTGAGTACCGTTCTGCAAATAGCAAAATGGAGCCGTGACAGCTCCAAATAAAGGTTGCATCCAGGGCAGGAAGCATGCCATTGGCCAAATATATGGCCATTGGAAATGTTCCCTGATGCAAAATTAAAATAAATTTTTTTTTTGGCGATTTCCGATGTATAAGCGTAGTGCAGTACCGCGCAAACGGGCTGCGCTCTAAAACCCAGAATACTACAAATTAAAACCCACAAATGTGGATTTTATTAAAAGTGGTAATATACAATGCAAGGGAATGGCAGGCTGAAGACAACATGGCCACCAAGTAGAGGTTGCTAAGGGGAGAAGCTCAGTCTAAGACATGTAACCAAGCATTAGTAGGCAATCCTATGTAAATGAGTGTTAGGATAGTGAATTGCTAGTTTACATAGCAAATGAGCACAGTCAGTGGAGTGTAGGAGTAGGATATGGGGAGTAACAGAATAGAAGATAGGTGACATCACGAGGGGGGTATGTATGAAAGAAGTGAAGCTCATTGGAGCAGAGTGGCATGTGTCCGCTGTCATTTTCACGTCATGGAAAGAGGTGTGTCAACAGGTAGGCTAGGGAAAGGCAAGAAATGGAAGGTGTATGCCGTGGATTGCACCAAAGTTTCTTGCTGAGCATGCATACGCGCGTGTGCACGCCTGTAAACCCAAGTAAGACAGAGTGTGCGCCTGTAAGCGTGAGTGCACGCGTTTAAGCCGGAGTAAGCATGTATAAGGCTGTTTAAAGAGTTCTGAAGAAGTGTTGCAAATGAAAACGCAGGTGTGTAGACATAGCGTTAGTGCTTGTGACATTTGATTTCTAACTGATGGTGGTCCTGTCGTGTTTTTGTGAATAAAGTCGATTTTCCAGCAAGGACTGAGCAGCCTTCCTCTACTGGTACATTTTTCTGTTCTGTTTAAAGAGTTGTAAGCCCGTTTGCGCTGGTGTGCGCGCATTTTAACCCAAATAAGCAGGTTTTAGTCAGTGTAAGCATGTGTGCGCACGTGTTAGCTGCTGTGCACGTGTTTGCGCTTGTGTGTGCGGCGCTACCCCCTGAGGAAACAGAAAGGAAAAAGGAAGCACAACAAATAGTAGGAGGCTACCAGGGAGTACTAGCAGAGCTAGCAGGTGAAAACAATCAGAATCAGGCAATTATACAGGCAGTACACTAGCCCAGGCCAGCCTAGCACTTAAAACTCTGCCAACAACAGTCCATTATGTTTCTCACAACAGACGCTGCAGTAAGCTAATAGAAGTGAAAACTGAAAAAGCTTTACTGAGACAAAGAAATGTTAGGGGCTGCCATTGCTGTTATAAGGCGACATATGCAACATGCTGAGGGTGGTGACAATGGAAATGCTGCTGGACAACCCACAGTGAGGAGACGGAGAAAAGTGTACAGGCCCAGGGTAACCTACCAGGGGCTACATGAGCTGGAGATAGTGGAGCACTATAGAGTGGACAGAGACCTTCTGCAGCAAATTGTTGAGCTGTGCAGGCCACGCCTCACACACAGAACCAACAGAGGGGAACCCATCCCAGTAGAAACCAAGGTATGTGTTGGCCTAAGAATACTAGCAACAGGTACCTTCCAGAGACCAACTGGTGATATGATGGGGATATCACAGGCATCAGCATCCAGGGTACTATACCAGTTTCTGGATGCCATGTCAGCACATGTCGGTGATCATGTATATTTTCCCAATTCCTGTGAGGTATTGGCCAGCAATATGCATCTCTTCCAGCAAATAGCGGAAGACCCTGAGGTAGTGGGTGCAATAGACTGCATGCACATATGCATCAAAGCACCAGCCGGGGAGCGGGGTAGGGTCTACTTCAACCGCAAGGGCTTCCCCTCCATCAACTGCCAGGTCGTGTGTGATGCCCAGGGCATAATACTGAATGTGTGTGCAGGCTGCCCTGGAAGCTACCATGATTCCCATATCTGGAATCTGACACAACTGTACCAGACATTTGCCAATGGGGACATCCCACATGGTCACCTAGTGGGGGATGCTGGCTATGCACTGGAGCCGTGGCTGATGACACCCATCAGAAACACACACACACACCTGAACAGGAACACCATAATGAGGCACACGTACAAACACGTAATGTAATAGAGTGTGTGTTTGGGCTGCTCAAGTCATGGTTCCGGTGCCTGGACACATCTGGTGGAGCCTTGCAGTACTCACCAACTACATGTACCCAAATTGTCATGGTATGTGCTATGCTACATAATATGATCCTGCAAAAACAGCTGCAGCAGGACCAGCATAGGCCTGGGCCAAACAGCCCCCATTGCCAAGGCCATCACAGGCAGAGCGTGACTTGGAGGAGGAACAACCTGAGCCTGCCCCAGTAGGCAGAAGGAGGCACTCCCAGTATGAGATGGCCTTGGAAAAGAGGCAACTCATAGCACATACACTGGCTCAGTAGGAACTCTGGAAATTATACCTCTCTCTGACTTGCACATAAAGTAAAAGGGATGCCTAAGTTGACACTACCTGCTTCCAAACATGTGCAGGGAGTGTAGTATGTGCATCCGACATAGGCAGCCCTGCAGCACCACCTAAGGCATGAATGCCATGTGTTAAGCAATATAAAGCAGTGCTAAACAGCAATTACCACCATGTAGTATATGCAAACAAAATCACGCACATCAACTAGCACAACTGAGGTCAATGTTCAGTAATATTGGGCAACATCCAGCAATGTTGGTGAATATTGAACAATGTCGGACAAGCCTGGTAGGGCATAGCTGAACAAAAGCCAACATGCTCATATTTGCTTAATAGACCCTTAAGCAGTCTGGTCTGCTCAGTATGAAAATATAAAGCAGTGATGGGCCTCAAACCCAGGATAATGTGCACTACAGCCAAAGTACTGAACCACTAAACCATGACAGTATTGTAGTGGTCCACCTGTATGATGGAATGTTGATAAGTCTATGCAAAGTATTCCATGGAAACTCTGCATGCACAGCATAATCCTTGTTGAGTTATGACACAAAGGTGAATCCTGCAGTGAGAACAGAACCTGACTTCCAACACACACAGTATAAATGTTAATATTGGTCATGTTCGCACACATCAGCAAATGTAGTGGACCTCAGATAGCAACATACTGAAGGGTCACACTGGGCATGCTCACACACACTTGAATAAATGAGACAAATGTCAGGCAACAAAATATGGAATGTCAGACCTGGGCATGCTCACACACTTAGGCCATGTCTGAGTACAGCAGTGGGCCACACATATCTGGCAGTTACATGTGTTAACCCAGAAACCTGTCACTATACAGCAATCCACCCTGTGCACACAGTTATATGACAACAGACACATCTATAATATAGTGGAACCCTGTCATAATCAAATATGTTCTGCAGATACTGAAGTTCTTCATGGAAACTGGTAAAGCAAAGATGATAAAGACCTGCAAACAGTATCAGCAATAAACATTGTGCATCTTGAACATTAGCATAGGTTTAGAGGTTGATACTAGGCTATCTGCCCTAGGGCATGTACAAGCCTAGCCAGAGTGTGTTTGGCATTCGCAACCCTGTCAGATTACTACACTGTGTGTGTGAATAGTAGGTCACACAAGATAGCCCATGTACATTTATGCTAGTGTGCCTCTGTCTAGCAGGGACAGAGAAGAAATCCCAGGGGTAAATATACAATCACCCATACAGTCATCAAGATGTCTCCAGTAGGTGATCAGAGGGTGGCTCTGCCTATGTGAAACTGAGATTACATTCTGTAGTGAGTGGAGCCTCTTGGATAAGAATCTGTCCCTCCACAATGTCCTATTAACATCTGTGCTGAGGTATACATCTTTGCAGTTTGTAGCTCCAAGGGAGTTGGATATCCTGAGGTGAAGCATGTCCAGTAATTCTGGTTTGGGTATAGCTGTAATCAACAGGCACACATCATATCTGAGTAGGTGGTAAGTGACTGAGTAGTGCTGGAGTTACTGCATCTGAACTATGCAGGGCATCTGTGTGAGTCCCTAGATCTGCTTGGTGAGGACAGCCCATGGCCAGTACAGTTGCTGCAGGTGTCAGGTAAGGTACATCCCAAATGTGGCATTGTAACCAAGCATGGATGTGATGAGTATAGGGGCACAATGACCTCACTCGATCTAGATGTGAAACCATATCTAATAAGGTGGCACACATAGAAGATGTGTCCAACCACTTTGGCAACGTGAATGTTAAGGTGACAGTACGAACAAATGATGTCCCCAAACCCCTAACAACTCCTACCGTATGTAATGGAGTACTACCTATGTGGTAATGTGTGGGCATGTTGTTACTCCCAAAGGGGATGACTATGCAACTAATGGCATTTAGCTGTAGGCCATGGCTCAGGCACCAGTCATCCATCTCTGTGAGACCCTGATTGAGTATGCATGTGGCAGCTGGAGAGTTGATCATGGCACCCAGTTTGCAGTCAAGTGCAAACATGTTCAGCCATATTCCCCCTGTGATAGCCTGTACGTAAGACAAATATATACTGAACAAGAGAGATCCCAGGACCAAGCTGTGTGGGATGCCATGTGTAACTGGTGTATAGTCAGACATGACACCTGCAATTCTGACCATCTGGGTGCTATCCCTGATCTAGGTATCAATCCATTGTGTGAGATATGTGTCCAAATTGACGCTGGTGAGCCTATGCATAATGGCCCAGTGTGTTATTGTGTTGAATGGTTTTGCAAGGTTCAGGTAGGCTGTGTGGACAGCCATCCCTATGTCGATGGACCTGTTAGCCATTTAAAGAATACCTACAGGTTCAAGAGGCAAGATCTGCCCACAACAATGCTGAAATGAGTAGGACACAGTGTCTGTGGGTTCCTGATGTCTATATGTAGGAGTCCTATGACAATATGCTCCATAGCTTTACAGAACAGGCTAAATAGGCTTATAGGGCAATATTGTCTGTGGTCCATTGTGGCACCAACTCTGTGGAGCGGGACCACTGTCGCAGTACACCATTCCTTGGGTACATATCCTGTGGTAACTCCGATATTGAACAGTGATGTAATGTGAGGGTTGCGTTTGTCATGATGCTTGTGTATGATGCAGGCTGGCATACCATCTGGTCACATTGATACTGTGATGTACGCTGTGGGGAGGGCAGCACTCACCTGTTACTGTGTGATGTCAGGGAGGTTATACTCTGTTGGGATGGATAGTTGCTCCTTAGGGGGGATGGGTGGGATACATCTGCACTGAACCTGTTTGCCAGGATGTAGGCAATGCCAGTGGGTTCAGGGTAGGTTTAGTCAGTATGCAGTAACTCATAGCATATCAGTGAGTGTCCACCCAGGTTCCTGACATAACTGAAGAAGACCATGTGATAGTCCTATGTGTCAGGTGCAATTGTCTGGTAGAAGCAGCCCTTAGAAAAGTCCATGAGTGATTGTAGCTGTCTGCTAGTAGAGATCACAGGTGCCTTCCCAGTCTGGGATTGTGCTCTATCATGTAGTAGCATCCTCCTGACCTTGTACAGCTTATTTATGGCTGGGGTCTACCAGACATGTCCCCTGCCATTGTAGTAGTGGGTCTTGTTGTTATTTGGGATAGCACAATCCATGCAGTTCACTAGGTGTCCATAGAATGTGTATGTAAAGGATGTAGCAGTGTGAGCCGTATATGCCACTGTCTCAGGATCTCTGAAGGATACCACCTTGCTTTGGTGAAGTGAGATGTTGGCTCATGAGAAGTTCACCAAGATTACCCAGGATGGGTGTGTGGAGGGTATATGTATGTCCTGTGAGATACATGTATGTTCTGACCTTACCAATAAGGGGTATATCGCTGGTGTGGAACATAGAGTCCCCATGTTGGTGATGAGCAGATCCAATATGTATTCCCCCTTGTGGCTGTGCTGACTGGTTGTGCCAAAGCATATGAGTCCACAAATTGTAGTGACTGTTGGGTGAGGTTGTCAGGGCTTGAGTAGTATCCCCAGTCAATATGTGTGTATATGAAGTCACACAATATAATGGTGTCTGTGGAGACCTTCATATTCTCCATAGTTCCCACAAAAGCCGAGTGTGGTTCCTGAGTTTGGGAGCATGTTCTGTAGCAGGCAACAAACTGAAAGGCAGTATTGCACAATGTTAGTTGTATATGTATGGTCTGTGATGCTTTGTGCAGTGTTACTAACCTGGAGGTGTGTGTATCTGTGATGTATATGGATACTCCCCCTAGTTGTGTTGTCTGTTCCAAGTCTTGTTGACAGACAGCATGGTATGAAACATAACCTGGTAGTGCTGGTGTGCATAAGCGAGCCTGAACCAGGTGTCTGTCAGTGCACAGATATTGCTCTCCTCCATACTGAGGAGAGTCCTGGGTGGCCACAATATGAGGTTAACACAACTGTTGTTGAGCAGCATTACCCTTAGTTTCATTTAACCTGTAATGTCTATGGAGGTGGGTTTGTCTTCTGAGACCTGCTTAAAAAAAGGCACTATGGTGGTAGCAAGAGCCTTAGCCAGCATACCAAAGTCCAAGGGTGACAGGTGCAAGCTGTCCATAGTGAAGCTACATGGCATGTTGAGCATGTCACCATACGCTGACAGACACTGCATCCCCTATGAATGAAACAAATGTGTTAGCCAACTTTTAAATGTGATATGTGTGTCTGTATACTGTGACATCATAATTGGTGGGTGTAAGATGCTAGACAAGGTCAGGGTCATACTAGCCTGGGCTACATGATCAGAGTGTACCTCCATGTATCATGCCATGTGGTCCAGGGAGTAACATCTGAGGTTACACACACCAGCATGGACAATGATGGTGCCAGTCTTGTACTTGCTTTGGAGTGACCTAACTGCCTGTGTTATGCGGCAGATCCTGGCACCCAACAGACAGCCCAAAGTGACTATTCCCTTGTCAGGGCTGGTGAGTGGTATGTCAGTGTGTCTGAATATAAGTGTTGCCTATTGCAAGTGAATTAGGTGTGTTGTGTAGCCCGAAGGGCAGTGACTGTGTGGCACACTGACATTGTGAACTTTGTGATATGTGGGTATTGTAGTGGGGTAGCAGGTGTGTGTGTGTCTGCTTTGGAGGTCTCTGCTGCTTAGGTAGAGTACATTTACAGCATCCGAGTATGTCAATGTGTGCTAATGTGGTTTGAGTTCTGTTGCTAGAGGATATGTGAGACTGATATGTGGTGTGTGTGGTTACCTTCACCACCTGATAGACTGTGCCAGTCATGGGTCGAGAGAGTTCAGCTCCCTGTATGTCTATATAGGTGCATCTCACACATATATCTGAGTTTGTCAGGAGGAGGAGAGGGTTGTCTGTGTACATGAGGCAGATGTGACATTGTGTCAATATCACAATATCCACCAGCTGGACTGAAGAGTACACACAAAACCGACCCCTGGACATGCCAGGATATTATCATGACATACTCTGTAGCCTGATCACAAAGGATCAGTAGGGTGTTAAGCATGTAAAAGAGTATAACAGGGATTAGTGCTGATGTTCGTTAGTGTTTTGTAAAGAGGATCTGAGAAGGAGTCCAGATTGAATCATGACACCTCCTTCAGCTATGTCATAAATATCAATGTACACCCATATATGTCCTGAGTCAGGGCCAACTGTACCTGAGTGTCAGTGCCGACATCATGACAGACAGGCCCATATGTACATACCCATCCCCCAGTGACAATAGTCCACATCATCATACCAGGAGATATCACATGTAGAATGGATGAGCAGCTACCCCCACTGCCAAAAGCATAGCAGCAGGTGGAATACATTGATTCCCAATATGTGTCATACACAAACTACAGAACAAACAGATCATGCACCTGAACAGTCAGCTGAGCCGCACCCCCTACACAGGATGTAGAACCTTTGAATGTGTCACAGCTACATGTGGCACTCCCCACAAGTGTTGGTGCACAACACACCATGGGAAGTCAAGTCCAGTACGCCTATGAGGTCTGATCTGCAAGGTCATGGAGTCCATCATGGTTGCAGTCATAAACAGAGCTATTGGAAGGCGACACACACACACAACCCTACCAACTGTGGTATGTTCATGTGCGGATTATGGTTCCCAAACATGCTAGACTGTTTGCAAGGCAGCCACCCAGGACATACATCAATGAACACATCTACACATGTGTCACATAGACTTTGAATAGCCCTTTATCAACATACCAGACACATGTAGTATCCACAAAACCAAGAAGCTGTGCATAAATATGTGCTGACATATGACGGAATGTCAATGTGTCCACAGATAGATCACACAAGGTAAGGATACTGAGGTCATGTTCAAGCTGTTGACACCTGCTGAGCCACATGGAGGATTCCTGGAATGGCATAAAACAAAGTGTACACACAACACCATGTCCAGTCTGATTATGTCACCATCCTATAAATACAGCAGGAGAAGAAAAAACAGCCAGTAAAGCAAATAGTGCGCTGTGTTAATGCATCTCTTTCCAGTATCATAACATAGTTAGGTAGGGGTTTGATTCCTGCAAACTGTGTGTGTGTGGGGTGGGGTGTATGTGTGCAGTTTCCTTTGAGAGGTGCCCCCTTTTTGGAGACTGGGAAAACTCAGTAAAGGAGGTACATTCCTATTTGGAAAGTCTGATGATGTCACCATCCTACAAATACTGCAGGAGAAGGAAAACAGTCAGTAAAGCAAATAGCATGCCGTGTTAGTGTGTCTCTCTCTAGTATCATAACATAGGTTGGTAGGGGTTTGAATCCTGCAAACAGTGCGTGTATGTGTGCAATTGACTTCAAAAGGAGTGCCCTTTTTGGAGACTGTGAAAACACACACTAAAAGAGGTACATTCTTCTTTGGAAAGTCTGATGATGTCACCATTCTACAAATACTGTAGGAGAAAAGAAACCCGCCATTAAAGCAAATAGTGCGCTGTGTTACTGCGTCTCTCTCTAGTGTCATAACATAGTTAAATAGGGGTTTGAATCCTGCAAACAGTAAGTGTATGTGTGCAATTGTCTTTGACAGGAGTGTCCTTTTGGGAGACTATGAAAACACACTAAAAGAGGTACATTCCTCTTTGGAAAGTCTGATGATGTCACCATCCTACAAATACAGCAGGAGAAGGGAAACCAGCCAGTAAAGCAAATAGCATGCTGTGTTAATGTGTCACGCTCTAATATCATAACATAGTTAGGTAGGGGTTTGAATCTTGCAAACAGTGTGTGTGGGGGGGGGGTGTTGTGTGTATGTGTGCAATTGTCTTTGAAAGGAGTGTCCTTTTTGGAGACTGTGAAAACACACTAAAAGAGGTACATTACTCTTTGGAAAGTCTGATGATGTCACCATCCTACAAATACTGCAGGAGAAGGGAAACTCGCCAATAAAGCAAATAGCACGACGTGTTAATGTGTCTCTTTCTAGTATCATAACTTAGTTAGGTAGGGGTTTGAATCCTGCAAATGCTGACTGTGTGTGTGTGTCACTGTTGGTCAACGTAGTGTGGGTTTTGCTTTTACTATGGTATGACATAGTATGATGACAACAGTAAGTGCATTGCAGACATCAGGTATCTGCGTGGCAAATATATATGTGTACATGTCCCCTCAATCAGTACATAGGTGTGAAGCATGCATACTACATGAATACATTTCTTTCCATTGACAGGTTGTGCCGCTGCTTCTCAGATCATAGGTCACATATGTATGTATGTGACACTGCCGTCCACTGTCGTGTTCTGTGGCCAAGGTCATCTGTGGCACACACACCCATGACAGTTACTTAAGAGTAGTGTGAGTGAGGGTATATGCCTGGGGTATATGTCAGACATGATCATACACAACAAAGTCTGCCAAGAATGGACAGTCTTTATAGGTGTATGACTGCCTTGTGGATATGCATTCAGGCCTCTAATGTCTTATATGATACACCTTGGGACTCCACAATACCTATGGATATGTGGATACCAAGGGACACATGACATAACATGGGTCTGTATGTACACAATGGTACCCGACATACATGTTGAGGGCTACCACCTGTGTGGTACTGACGGAATAGTATGTTTAGTACATGAGGATGACTATGCCATAGTCGGCATACTGCTATACAGCATGTATCACACAACAGGTATCTGTCTGTATGATACCCTTGTGTAGGATATGCGTCCCATCCAGGGAATGCATTGTAGGCCAATCCATGCATTCTCAGATTTGGATGGACACATCCCTAGTGTGTCTGCATGTACCTAAGGGGACTATATGACACACAGGTGTGGTCACAGTAATGGGTGGTGGTCATCACCACTGGTTAGTGTTATAGTGTAGCACCGGAAGGATCCAATTGATACTGGGTTCCCTACTACTGTGTGTCATTTGTCAGGACATCATCCAATGATTGCTTATAGTCATGCTGTTGAGGTTGTGTATACTACCAGACCGCAAATCATTGACTGATATTAACGGTATCACCCGCAGCATAGTGTCAACCCATGTCATACACACGTCTACCCATGTTATTACATAACTGTAGTAGAATGCATACTGGCCATTGAAAGATGCAATGAGATGTTAACAATGTGTACGACAGGGTATGCCACACGTCCCATGTGTCCACTATGCACGTACATCCAGACAGTGTGCACCCACCATGTTCACAGATGTACACTTGCTAATCTGTACTGCACACATCACACACATACTGTCCATTCACTAACACATGCTGGCAACACATCACACATCAGCCAAGTGGCAAATGAGTGGATAATACATACTCAGACCTAACAGTGGTATAAACAAAGCTACATTGACAATCAGAGCTTTGATGCATAATGTCTGCTCAGATATTTATTTATTTATTTATTTTATTTTATTTTACATTTGTTGACTGGGCTAGTCCAACTGGATACATATCCCTTTTCAGTAGAGGCCCGGGGAGAAAAGCTCCAACATAAAAGCAATACATGATGAGAGCAAGTTACATTTACAATATAAGAATAGGAAATAACAGAGACTTGATATAAGCACAAGTAGCAAAGCTGCATTTTAAACAAATTAGTGTTATAGGATAAACACCGTGAGAATAATGGTCGAAGAACTAGCTAATCAGGGCAAATTATGAGTACAGGAAATTAGATAAGTTAGTCGGGTTCTGTGCATGGGCATAGCCATTGTAGCTTAAGATGGCTTTTGAGGTTGTTTTTGAACTGTTGATGTGAGGTCATGAGTCTAAGGGTGTTTGGCAGGGAGTTCCAGGGCTTTCCAATGGAGTTGGCGTACAGGGCATCACCACCTGAGTTCTTAGCTTTAGTTGTTAATATCTGGACGGTATTAGCAGATCTAAGAGAGTTAAGGTTGGAGTAGGGGGTCAAAATACTACACAGTGAGGGAGTTCTGTCGGGATAGTGGATTATTTTAAAGGCTTCGGTTAGTTGATTAAGTTTAAGAAGATTGGGTAGTTCCAACCAACCAAGTTTCCTAAGGTTAAGGCAGTGGTGGGTGCGGTATGGGGAACCTGTTATAAACCTAGCAATATGGTTATAAGCATGAGAGAGCATGTTAAGTTCACGTTTATTGAGGAAGGAAAAGACTGGGGATGCATATAGTAAGGTGGAGAGGAGATGCGTATGGCAATCGTTAGTTTGGTCAAGGGGGTTAAGAAGTTTTTTATTCTGTACATGGATCCAAGTTTTTTGTTGACCGATTTGATGGTTTGGGTAATGTGGATGTCAAATTTTAGCTTGTAGTCAATGGTAACACCTAGTAATTTGGTACTAGCAACAGGGGCTATGATGGTTCCATTGATGGATTTAATATGAAAAGGAATACTGTTAGTATTTGGGAGTTCATTGCCAAGGGGTGTATTGGCGTTCGGGAAGAATAGGAGTAATTTAGTTTTTGTTGGGTTAAGTAGGAGTTTCAAGTCAGTGAACCATTTCTCAACTAACGTAAAACAGAGTTGAGTAGTAGTTTGGAGTTCTAATAGGGAGACAGCGGAGCAGATCAGGGTAGAGTCATCAGCATATTGTATGCAGGTAGATTTAGGGATGACTGAGTGCAGGTTGTTTATGAAGATGGAAAAGAGAAGAGGACCAAGAATAGAGCCCTGAGGAACACCGATGGTGTTTGAGAGCAGGTCTGATAGTTTGTCTTGCCATAGGACAGCTTGTTGCCTACCCGTGAGGTACGCCTTAAACCAGCTTAGTGCAGGGGTGCTCAGATATAGACTTTCTAGGGTATTAAGCAGGAGTTGGTGATTGACCATGTCGAACGCTTTCGATAGGTCAAGAAAGAGGACGGAGGATATTAGTTTGTTGTTACGATTGTTATTAATGGAGTCAATAAAGGAAAGGAGGGCAGTAGTAGTACTATGGTGGGGGCGGAAACCATGCTGGGAGTTAGATAAGAGATGATTAAGGGTTAAGTAGTGAAGGAGTTGTTTGTGAACACATCTTTCCATAATTTTCGCTATTGGAGACAGGATTGCTATTGGTCTGTAGTTAGATATTTCAGTGGAGGTGCCTCCTTTATGTAGAGGGATGATATAAGAAATCTTCCAAGAAGAGGGAATAGTGGCTTCAGTAATAGTTCTGTTGATCAAGATGGATATGGGGTAGGCGATGACTTCGGATGCTATTTGTAAATATTCCGCTGGGAGGTGATCAGCCGCCAAGGTGGTTGGTTTCAGTTTTTTTAAGAGGGAACAAATGTAGGAGGAAGAGACAGGGTTTAGGTTAAAGGAGATGTGGGCAGCTTCATGAGATTTGGAGGAAGGTGGAGCAGTGGAGGTTAGTTGGCTAGCAAGGGATTGGATAGTATCGGTGAAGAAGGAGTTAAAGGTGTTGGCTACTGCCTCTGCATCTTTCCCGATGTGCTTCTCAGGGGTTGGGGTGGTAGTTTTACCTGGGTGAAGGAGATTGTTAAATCCTGCCCAGAACTTCTTTGGATTGTTCTGGTGTTTATTCTGGAGGTGGCAGAAGTATTGTTTTTTGTCCTGGGTAGTGGCTGATTTGGTAGTGTTTCTTAGCTGTTGAAATATTATGCGATCTTGGGGGGTTTTAGTGGCTCTCCATTTGCCCCAGGCCTGGTTTCTGAGTTTCATTTTGTTTTTGGTTTCTCTAGTTAACCAAGGTGCTATACGTATTTTGGATCTGATTAGTCTATTCGGGGCATGTGTTTCTAGTATCCTTAGGAATGTATCATTGAAGTGGGAAACACTCTCTTCTAGGGGTAGAGATTTTAAAATGGACCAGTTGCAGGATTTTAGGTCTGCAAGGAATAATTGTGGGACAAAGTTCTTTTTGTTTCTAATTAATCTATAGAGGGGGGGTTGGAAGTTGGGCATTTATGTTTAATAATATAGGTAATTAGGTGGTCGCTGAGGTCATTGGGAAGGGTCCCAATGGTATAGTTGATTGAATCTTTATTGGTAAGGATCCAATCGATGGTGGTTTCTTTTTGGTGAGTATTGCCCAGTCTGGTTGGACATGGTATATTTTGGGAAAAGCCATGTAGGTTAATAGGTTGTGGGGTTGAATGGGAAGAACAGAGGGACCAGTCTATATTGACATCCCCAAGTACTATGGTTTCTTGTGGGTAACTAGTGGCTAGCCAGGACAGTATTTGCTCGAGATTTTCTATGTTATTCCCTGGTGGGATATAAATAACTATGAGGTTGATGCATTTTTGCGTGTTTAAGCATAGCTTTAGGGCAATAAGTTCTAAGTTAGACATTATAGGAGGTTGTGTTGTGTTCTTAATGATATTCAGAGTATTTCTGAACATAACAGCTATACCTCCACCCCGTTTCTTTACACAGTCGGCCCTGAAGATATTATACCCGGGAGGGAGAATCTCTTCGTCCTTAGTGGCAGGTTTTAGCCATGTTTCAGTTAGACACATAATGTCAGGGGAATGAGTAGCTAACATAGCGTGCAGGTTGTGCACCTTGTTGTTAATGCTTCTTAGGTTCAGGTGTAGTACTAGAAGGGAGTCAGTAGAGTTGCGAACAAGTTTAGATGGGTTAGAGTCTAAGTCATTAGGGGGACCTGGGTTGGAGTGTATATCGCCATAAATGGTAATACTATTTTTCAGGTAAATTAGTAGTCTTTGTAGTTTGAATAGTAATTTGAGGTGATTTTTATTATTTGAAATTTTAGGGTGACGGAGGGTGAGTTGGGCTAAATTGGGGGATTTTGTTTTAAAAGTGTTAGGCATTGGTGGGACAGTTATGGCCGAATGATTAGGATGGCAGTTGGTGTAGCGCTTAGGATGGGAGAATCCTATAAGAGTTTGGTTTTCATACTTTGTTAAAAAATAGGCAAAAAGGAGTAGTAGGGTCGTTGAGAGGAGGGTTGTAGAATAGGGGAGTTTGGCCATGGTGTAAGGGTGGAAAGTGTACTAGGAAGGGAAGATGCTTTAGTTTTATCTTTGGAATTGTGGGGGGCCCTGGAAGTGGGAGGAGTAAGGAGGAAATTGAGGGGCGTATAGCTTGCAGAGGGGTACTTGGGAGGGGTTATCTGTTCCTATAAATGTAGAGGTACTGGGGGCGGGTGGGAGAAGGGGGCAGGGAGTGGAGCGGAGCCCGAGCAAAGCGGAGCGGGGCATACACCGCCCGGAGTTCTCAAGGTCTTAGAGCCAGCACTAGGTGAGTGAAATGACTGCCAGTGCTTACAGTAAAGAAGCACTTTGGAGGGATGTATTTTTCACTTAAGTAACAGAAATGATAATGCCAGGTTCGAGTAAGCAACAACCTTATTTTGGTCTATCACAGAGAATTGGGTAGTAGCTTCTCAGGAGGTGAAGACCGGTCTGTGCAGATGCTTTGGTTGTTGTCAGGTAGGAGCGTTGTTCTTAGGAGCCACGCGTTGTTAGGGTTAGCGTAGGGGGCTTCCTTATTTTGGTCTATCACGGAGAATTGGGTAGTAGCTTCTCAGGAGGTGAAGACCGGTCTGTGCAGACGCTTTGGTTGTTGTCAGGTAGGAGCGTTGTTCTTAGGAGCCACGCGTTGTTAGGGTTAGCGTAGGGGGCTTCCTGGAGGCTGGAAAATGCGTCCGGGCCGAGGGAAAGATAGTACCAGGAGTAAGGCTGTACAGTAGATATATCTACAAGGATGTAGTTACACTTCCTTGTTGACAACTTGCTATTATTGCTACACTGCTATAGTGTCACCCTGTGCATCAGCACCATGTTAGCCTGTCCCTCCGTCGATAATGCAGATGACAGGAGGTGGCACAGGTATCATCATATGCACAGGGCGTTTTGTTGCTTGCCAGAGCCTGACATTGACCCATCCAATCGACATGTCTGTGTGTGTGTGTGTGTGTGTGTGTGTGTGTGTGTGTGTGTGTGTGTGTGTGTGTGTGTGTGTGTGTGAGGGACAACAGTACAGCATGGGCCAATGTTGATGTAATGTGTGTGTGTATGTGTGAGCCCTAGTTGTTTGCTTAATGTGTGTGTGTCTGCATGCACACATCTCCACCATGTGGCTGCCATATACGGTGGTTTGTGGGACAGCCACAGACTGTACCTGCTTGGCTGTACAGATCACTGTCTCTGGCCACGGACACAGTACCTGTGCCTGGCAGGGGTGCTACAGACAGTATCAGGTACCAACCCTGACTGGGTACTGTCATCAGAGGCAGAGGTATGATGACTGGACCCATGTCCCTGCTGGGACTGGCCAGAGCCACGTGCACATGGTCTACTGGGAGGGACAATGGACAGGCCAGCCCCAGCATTGCTGGGGCTGGTACTGCCACTACGGGAGCGGCTGTGAACTGTGGGCCATCCGCGACTACTGCCAGCTGTTGCTGTTGCTAGCATGCATCCGTGTCGACGTCGCAACCATCCTGCACAGTCCTGGCTCAAGGAAGACATGTTGTGGAGGGCATCTATTGTCTCCCCCCAACGTCTATCAATGACCTCGGTGTACGTCCGGATGGCACTGGCAAGGTCACGGATGCTGTCATTGATAGCGGTGTAATGTGCCCTCTGCGCCCTAAGTCCCTGCCTGGTGTACCATTCCATACGTGCGTGAGCCTGCATTACAGCCTGGAACACAGTGGTCATCATAAGACCTGTGAAGGCACGCCTGCCAGGGGCAATACATCCAGTGGTGTTCCCCGAGAACCCCTGGACCTCCGCCTATGTTGTACGTTTCCGGGTCTACGGCTATGGCTGCTGTGAGGGGATGCAAGTGCCATGGGTACCACACTCTCCTGGTCAATGCCAACTGTATGCTGTCCCTCCCCTATGTCCATTGGTGGTGAGGGATGTAATGGCAGTATGAATGTGCGCATAGATGGGGTTGAACACTGTGTACTGTCGATTGATAGACCAATGACAGACCCTGTCAAATCTCCCTGTGCCAGAATACAGTGTCATCATCACCACTATCCGTGGCAGTGGCTTCAGGTCACCTGCTGCTTTCACCAACCCCTACCTCAGCACCTGTGAGAGGAAGACAGGAAACACACGTTATGGTCTGCAGATGCACACATGCACACATGCACACACGCACACAGGAACACATGCACACATGAACACATGCACACATGCACCCATGAACACATGAACACATGCACACAGGAACACATGCACACATGAACAGATGCACACCTGCACACAGGGACACAGGAACACAGGAAAACATGCACACATGCACACAGGAACACATGCACACATGAACACATGCACACATGCACACATGCACACATGAACACATGAACACATGCACACATGAACACATGAACACATGCACACAGGAACACATGCACACATGAACACATGCACACATGGACACAGGAACACAGGAGCACATGCACACATGCACACAGGAACACATGAACACATGCACACATGCACACAGGAACACATGCACACATGCACACAGGAACACATGCACACAGGAACACAGGAACACATGCACACAGGAACACAGCAACACATGCACACTCCTCACTACAGCAGATGCACACACACAACAGAAATCCAAATCATACTCAATACTGGTTGAAGGTGGGTGACAGTATCACAAGGCAAACAGTCACGTCACACGTGTCAGCATGCAGAATAAGTGTTGATCAAGTCCATGCAGTGTGAGTGTAGACAGCCATAGTTAATGACAGTGTACATGGCTGTGGTGCATGTGTGTACATGTTCAGTGATTGGCTACACCCTGGAACACAATGTGTACAAGGACTCGACATTTCTGTGCAAGTATTATAAGCTCTGCAATGTCCTGTGCACCATCACACACAGGTATACATACCATGGCTGCATGTGTTATCTGTGTGTCAAATGGATTTCCATGTCTGATTGCAGTGTCTGTGTCTGCAGCAGATAATTGTGGACACAGGTGTAGCACATGCATGCTATGTACACACCCGGGATGAGTGGTGCATGTATACATGATGGGATACCATTGTAACAGTATGGGGTGTTGTACCATTAGCCATCATCATCATGCATCATGTGGTCACTCAAGGCCACTAAAGTGTGCTAGACCACCGCCTAGCATGCTGTACCTGAACCGCAGTGCCATGGCTAAGTTCACAATTACACAGCCACGTTGCACAAGGGTGTGTGAGGTGCCCAATAGGGAGCATTGCCTAACATGACTGTGTTATGTGTTGAGGAGTGTTGCACAGCCCCATGCTAGGCCCCTACCCCTCAGGTATATTATGTGTGGTGTGTGGATGACATGTGGTATATTGAAGTGTGATGTGGCAGTGGGTGTCCGGTTACACTATGTGTAGCATGTTGTGGTGTACTGCGTATGACAAATGTGTTATGTTGTGTACATGTGTGTCAACTATGCCTATCCAATGTGCAGTACAGTGTTGCCACATTTGTGTCTGATGCTCTGTGCATTGCATGTGATTGAGGCAGCTACTGACATTACTGAGATGTTTCACGTCTCACAGCAAACATGCACAGCATGCATTATGCGTAGGTGTGTTATGTGTACATGGCCTACACCTCACCTATGACATGCAGAGTTCAATACCAAGTTTAAAGTGTTAACACACTCACCAGCATGTAACGTCTGCCCTGCTGTCACACCAGAGGGACCTGCAAGAATATGACACAGTTTGTCAGTGGCCACAACTGTGGCATTGCTACTGTGAGTATGCTAAACTACAGTAGAACAACAGGCATAGGTGTACAGATACTATTCAAATTATCAGTATTGCACACAACAGGCAGCACAACTGCTAAACACAGTACACATCTCACACATGCATAATCTAACAATACAGGTAACAGTAGTCTACAGCTAGGGCATGTTACCTGCACGCTCCATGTCACCATGCTGGGTGGCTCCGGCCTCCATGACGACACATGTGTGATGTTGTTGCTGCTGTAGGCCAGGAGCCACCACACTTAGCAGCAGTTCCTCCACTCTGGTGAGGGCGGGATGTATGGCCACCCCACCACCTGTGGCAAGCTGTTGTCTGTGGATATCAGGCGCACGCCGCCAGACATGTCTAATTAAATCACTGCAGTGATGGCGTACCTGCTCATATGTCTGGTTATGCATGCCTATGTCATTTACCCGACGAACAAGCTCTTGCCACAGTGCAGTATGCTCCTGCTGGTGCTGGCTGGCTCTGGAAAACAGCAGGGTATAGTGCTGAACCAGGCTGTGGTGGATTTCCTGTTCCTCTGCGGCTGTGTAGCAGGGATTCCTGTGATGAGCCATAAGCCTGGAAGACAAGTAAACGATATGTGTGAGCAAGTCATGTGGCACACTTAACATTATACAGTACAGATATCAGTTAACTGCCATATATAGCATCTGTTCATCTGTCAGAGGATACACACATTCAATACCACATATCAGTGCTCAGCCCACAACTGGCTGACAGTGCCTGCCACACTCCATATGAAACACCAGTATACACCAGTACTCGGCTCACTGTTTGGGATCCAATGCACAGCCTTGCCAGGGGGGTACATATCAAGCTAATGCATGCAGAAATATGTCATCCATTGCAATGAATGTGAAGTACAGTTACAGTATAACCAGTAACCCACCCTAGTCGTTGATGCCATACCCCTACCTAACATATGTGCACAGTTGTTAATATAGCTGGCATACTGCTGTAACAGAGTATACATGTTGCTAGGTACACACGCAAACCCTGCATCACACATGTGATTGCGGACATGGTACAGGCATCATTACACACACATCAGACATTCATACAACACACAAATGTATGCTGACACAATTGAGCATTTCCTGTGTACCTTACAGTACTGTGTGCCCCTACTTACAGATACCTATGCCTGAGGAATGTAATATGTGCAGACTACAGGAAACACACAAGACAGTGTTACCAGGGAATGTGAACATACACCATACTGTGCTGTTTAGGCCTACAGCTTCAGGTGGTACAACAGTTCAAATGTCAGCTGGATTCACCAGCAGTACCACTTACTGAGCATACATGTATTGCTTCAGCCCATGATGGGACACCACAGTCGTACACAAGGAACTACGTAACAGCATATACCATCCTACTATGTCTGCATCCCAATAACTAACACATCTTTCTCTGGCCTCACACTTAAGACACAAATGACCATGACAGAAACAACCTCACACTTAGCTATCACACCATTACAGACCTTGCACACATTCACTGTCACACTCATTCCACCTCACATAACAGGTATTGCACTGTTTACATGTCTGTGTGCATTGTGTCATAAGTAGGTAATATGCTATTATCCCTGGGGCCTACAGCAGCCTAGCCATATGCTACCCTGGCCTTTGACACACATGTAATTAGATTTCACTTCCTCCTGTTAACCGAATACACAGAGGAGATTCCCAGGGCGTGTTACCTATCCCCCAGACAATCATCAGGGGTATGTCTGACATCTGCTACTGAGGAGCCTTGTTTGTTCATGCTGGGTGGTTTACTCCAGAGTATGGCATATTTGCCAATAGGAGCCTATCCCTGCACCATGTGCTGTTTAGTGAGGTTGCAGGGACCTATGCCATGTAGCCCGGTGGGATTGTGAGGTGCTGACATGGTGGTTGTCTGACTGCTATGGGTGTGGCATACCTCTGTATGTCTGGCAGAGGTAACCTCTGGGTGGCCGGTATGCAACAGTGCACTGCAGCTGTGGTTATGTGAGTCAGTCTGCATAGGGTATGTGTTTCAGGGCAGTATTACCCTTTGTGAGGTATGTCTGTGGCCTTTCCACTTGCTGTAGTTATCATGTGAGGTACATAACACATGGGGCATTGTGATACGTACAGGGGAGCACTGACCTATATTTCCGAACATGACACATCGTTTGTGATGACACGTACCACATAGACAGATTACAAGACTAGTGTGGCACTGTGAATATCAAAGGGGAGGTTACTGTCCACCTGTGTCCCATGTTCCCCTCTGACACCTTCAGTGTTAGTCAGGCAACCACCTATCTGGTAGTTAGTGGGTAAAGTGTTTTGGAATGGGGTATGGCACTGCAGTATCAGCACTGGTGTTCAGTCCATGCCTTGGTCACCAGGCACTTGTTGCAATACATCTGACCCTGTGTCTCCCTCTCTCACTATATATATATATATATATATATATATATATATATATATATATATATATATATATATATATATATATGTGTATATGCATATCTATATATATCCATAGATATCCATATATATCTATATATCTCTATATATATCTATATATGTATATATCTGTATATCTATATATATCTATATATCTATGTATCTTTATATCTATATATCTACATATCTATATATCTATATATATCTATATATGTATATATATATATATATATATATATATATATATATATATATATATATATATATATATTCATATATATATATATATATATATATATATATATATATATATATATATATATATATACACATACTTGTAGACAGCCACTGCTGTACGTATACATGCACATATATGCACATATACTGCCCACCTTTCATGGTGGGAATATCAATTATGGAACAGTTGTAAGATATTCAATTATGTAATAATATTGCACAGTGTTGTGCAGAATGCATTTCGCTGTCCTCAGGCCGTATAGCCGTAGCAGACCTCACTGGCTGTAACTCAATCCCACAGCATTTAACCACCACATGACATATACCTGCACTGCTTGCTGTTTTCAATGCCACACACTACAACCTACATAGATATGTGCACATAGCAACCTTCAAATACATATATATGTCCAGCCTTCACTAACAGTTGCAGTATGTCCCTTGCCTATGCACATCTGCATATACATATAGATACGGACTGCTACCACATAAGGAGTGTTCTCAGAATGTAGAGTACCCTTCAGACACATCATTTGGATGCCAGCAAATACATCTGTGTTACAAACCTTACCTTTGTATTTCTCACCTCAGTCTGTTGTACCTGTTGATGTTTTTTTTTTTTATTTGTTTAGGTTGGTGTCTTCCACTGCCTCTGTTTGTTTTTTTTTTTGGTTTTGGTTGGTTGGTGTCTCCAACTGCCTCTGTTTTTTTTTTTTTTGGGTCGGTGTCTCCAACTGCCTCTGTTTGTTGTTATTTATTGGGTTGATCTCCAACTGCCTCTGTTTGTTTGTTTGTCTGTCTGTCTGTCTCTCTCGCTCTCTCTCTCTCTCCAATTGCTGCAATGACAGAAGTGCTGCAGATTGCACCAAAAACAGATCACCATATAATCCGACAGCCAAGAAACACAATCTGCTTGCTGCCAGCTCACAGAAAACAGCTAGTCAAAGGAGCACACAGTAAAAATCCAAACCGCTTTATTGCACAAATCCAATGGTTGAGCGCTTTCACTCACTCGACTGTGAGTTTCATCAGAACAATTCATCTATAAAAATACATACATTAAATAGTAAAAAAGGCGCCAAACGCCACTAAACTGAATAGGCAATTAACCCATTAACAACCAGATTAATGCCTGAATTACTAAGACACAATTGTGTATTTTAAAAAAGAAAATTGAGGTGAGACTTTACATAAACTGTTTCAAAAACTAATCCATAACATTTCAAAAGCTTATTGGAAGTTCATCATACACTTTTCAACAACTTTTCAAGAAACTTTTTTTTAAAAGAACTTTTTATAAAAAACTTATCAAGAACTTTTCAAAAACTATCCACAACAAAAGATGATACTAAAATCTAAATGTATGAAAATTGTAAGATGTATAATCAATATGTAAAAAATATGTAAAAAATACCCCAGTGGAGCTCTAAGGACTCCAATTAAATTGAATTAATTCAGCATAAGTAGGGGTTTAATAGTAAGAAAATCATTGAGCCCCGGTTCTGTGGTGGCGTTGGTAAATATCTGCCACCATAGTTCTCTAAAAGCCAAATGGTTTTTAGAATTTCCGCCCCTAGGATTATTTCTGATAGTTTCCAATATGCCGAATTTGAAGGAATGTTCAGGACCACAATTTATAATATGTCTACATAAGGCGTTCTTAGTATCCAACTTTCTAATAGAATACAAATGGGAATATATCCTCTGCCTCAGTTGCCTCGGTCTTCCCAATATAAAAATATTGGCAAATTGAGCAAATAGCCATGTAAACAAGCATGGTCGTTCTACAGTTCCCTTTTGAAAAATATATTTTGGATTTACATGTATTGTTAAGGTGCACACCATTGCACTCAAGTATGTGGCCGCACTGATTGCAGGATCCACATTTGGTGGTATGGGACTTCTCCAGATGTCTACCTGTACCTACATGTTCAAAATAATATTTGAGGTTCTTACCCATTTTACTTACAAATATCGGCTTCTGTCCCACAATGTTAACCACCTCCTGTGTGGATGAAATGATGTACCAATTCTTCCTTACAATGTTTCTCAACACTTGGCTGTGAGGGTTGTATTCAACGATTAATGCCCTATTAAAATCGGGCCTACTAACATTGTAAGTGACAGCTGCAATGATATTACTGCATGTGTGGACAGCAAGTACAGGCTGCTTTTGTAGGTATCTGCACATGTGCATGTGATGGCCTCTGCACCAATTGGTGGCCACCATTTAGTAATTGCATGCAGCCTGCTGTGTGGTAATTGCAGTTCTCACTGTGATTTCAGGACATTGCTAGAAAATGATAGGTTAGGTAGGCGTAGGCCTTTCAGTTTTGCAAGGTGGGGACCATGCTTGTTTGCTGTGGACACTGTTGTGTCAGTCAGAAGGTTGGTATATGTCTCATATCTGAAGCTGGGTTGTAGCCAGTGAAATGCATGTTGTACTGAAACCTGACTGTTGCTTCTTCCAGTACACTCTTCTCAGTATGTACATTTACTCACACCTCCTAATGCTAATACTGGATACATGGGAGTATGTACTTTCTTTTGGAATTAGGGAATTAACTGGCATACAACAGTAGTTATTGCAATGTATTCCTGTGGCTTTACTATTTTCCCTTTACATTCACTCCTTGTAATGCATGTTATATTTCTTTATTGCAATGTATTCCTATGGCTTTCCTATTTTTCCTTTACATTCACTCCTTGTAATGCATGTCATATTTCTTTATTGCAATGTATTCCTATGGCTTTCCTATTTTCCCTTTACATGCACTCCTTGTAATGCATGCTATATTTCTTTCAGCACCAACGTATTGCATATCTGCTGTGGCTTAGTGGTACATTATGCAGACTGGTGAGTCCAAGGTGTGGGGTTTGAGACTGAAAAGGGTATTTTATTTTGCTGCTGAGCAATACAAGGGCCTTGTCATACAGAGTGACAAAGGCACTTTTAAGCAGTTGTAAGCGAGTTGGCGACACTTAGCGATGCTTAGCTAAGCACACACAAGCTCACCCCCGCTAACTACTGCTTAAAAGTGCTTACTCCCGCTAACCCCCGCGCTAATTTCTTTTAAAGAAAAGAAAATGGGGAGATAGGAAAGTGGTGAAAAAGGGGGCACAGAGAGGGAAAGACAGTAGGAAAACAAGCTTGGGATGTGCAGGAAGGGTGTAGGGAAGGCCCATAGCTGCCCATTTCTTTAATAGCAACAGCTGTGCATATGTTGAAAATTTGGAGTGAGTTTTGAGACCTTCCACCCCTGAGAGAGGGGTGAGGACAACATAGTTTGCTGCACTGCCAATTAGAATTATCGGTGTACATGTCCTATGGACATGTGTGCAAAATGGGAAGCTATGTATGGGGCGTAATTTTTTTTGGTGTACAGATTGCCCTTTTTTTTTTTTTCAGGTGAGAGTGGTAAGTGAGGTAGGGGAAGTAGGTATATTTGGGGAGATAGGTTGGGGAGGTAAACAGACAAGACAAACAAGATGCATACAGGGGCGGAATTTGACACATGGGGTGGGTGAACAAAATTGACGGGGAAGGTTGTTTGGAAATCGCAAGCCCATGAGCCCACAGATGGTAAAAGTGGAACTGAGATCCTCACCCATGGGCAGTCACCACTGCACCTTCACAGCCCTGGGGGTGGCTGTGCTGGGGGCTGAGTAGGACGGCCAGGCTCACCCGTGAGATGTGCCACTCTCACCTCAAGCTGGCATAGGGGATCAATGACTGAATGCTGGATCTCCCTACGCACCACAACCCGGACCCTTCTAAGGGTGATGGGTGGCCCTTCTCTGCCCATGCTTGCACAGGGGGGACGAGCCCCATCCCCTGCAGTGCATCCACCCAAAGGTGGCACAGGACCAATGGAGGAGGGGAGTCCGGGCTGGGCACCAGAGCCACTGGTGCCAGGTGCACTCGCCAACTGAGGAGGGACAGGTGGGTCCACTGGGACTGGCCTTCCCATACGTTCTGTGATTAGGTGTGTTTCATTACAACATAAACAACAGCATTCCAGATTAGTTGTAACAGCATGCAGTAATATTCCCATTAACCCAACACACCACAGTTCCAACAGTTGAACAGCAAACATAACACGTGCATATAGTGAACAACAGTGGTTATTCCAACTGCATGCAGGGATGATTGGTAGCAACAGGCCACCATGAACGTGGTGTTTGAACAGGCACATGCATCAACATGAGTGCAAATATTTATAGAACAATTGGACATATATCCCAACAAATATTTAAGATTACACATACCCATTGAAGTGTGGAATTATATGGTTTATGCACAAACAGTAGGGTGTAGAAAAAACCTCCGTTAACATCTTATAAACACTTTTACTCTACACTACATTGCTAGTGACTGCAGGTGTATATTCCCTACATGTATTATTACACTTGCTACCATGCATTAAGTTGTGTAGTGGGTTTGGCTAGTTCAAGTTATACTTGACCTATATCTCACATACTAACTGTCCAGGATGCAGATGTTACTGCTACATATTTCATGGTTGCATTTATATTTCTTTATCTACATATCTGGATGTTTTCACATGACTTTTTCACTTCAAACTGTACAGAACCCTGCATTTATTGAAGCACACTTACATTTCTGGGGAACATATTTGCATGCTACTCATGTGCCAGATTTACTTATGCATGCCAGCCAGTAACCGACTGTTGAGGACTGTATATTTACTTCACAGCTACTAGCACTTCCATCACCCACTTTAGATGGAACTGCAAAACTCCGGGTTGCCAGCACTTTCTAACACATTACTATTTGTATAATGCAAGGATACACCAACATTTCATACTAAGTGAAACAGACACACTCTGGGTTTTAGACCTTTATTAATGACATTACACACTTTTCCACAGGCTCACTCCTTTATTTGTTTTAACGGTATATATGGCAGACATGTTCACGACATATTATACCTTTATTAATAGGTTAGCACACTCTTTTTTCAGGCTCACTCACATATTCTTTTATATGACAGTGCCTGCAGAGATATTATTCCAGACATTTGTTACCTTTCTTAATGGGTTACTACTCTCTTTTTCTGCCTGTCAAATGTTTTTATCTAACAGTATATGCAGAGGACTTATTCAGTCCATTTTATGGCTGTATTATTGGACTACAACACTTTCTTTCATGCTCTCTTCCATATTTTATATAACAATACATGCAGAATAATCACTAACCTGCCTGGTGGCGCAGCCTTAGCAGCCTATGAGCATAGGCTTGCTGATTCATAACACGGTCACCTGGAGCTGTAAAGTAAATGAAGGGATATTGAGACATTCCTATCCGTTATACATACTCCATTTTAAATTCTTACATACTGCATTCCATGGCTACATACTCAGTACTGGGGCATCCCACATCCCATGGGCCTCCTGTATCCACTGGTTCAGGCGGTCCTCCTTTCATCTCTTCTGGTCTGCATGGTGGTGATGGACCTGCTCACCAGTCCAAGGAATGCCTGTGGCACTGGTGAGGTCACGAGCTAACCGGTTCCAAGCCTCTGCCTTGTACTCCATCCCTTGGAAGTGGCCCTGCAGGAGTCTTGCCTTGTGACAGTGGACTAGGAGCCAAATCATGTATTTGGACTCCTCGATGCCCCATCTCTGCACTCGGAAGTGCGCTCCCTCTCCAACACCAGACATTCTGACCGCAGATGTGAGCTACAATCAGTTATGGCATGTATTCCCACCTGTGGGGCTTAAATATGCTGCATTCCCCACACTTTTTTGTGATTGGCCATTTTGTAAAATTCTAGGCTGACTGCAGACCTGCTTAGTAATGGTTAAACTACCATTCCTAAGTTTATGAATGTTAATAGTGGCTGTTTCCCCTATGTTGTCATGGCTTAGTGGTTCTGTACTTTGATTATGATGCAAAGGGTCCTGGGTTCAAGCCTTGTCATTCTTTTATTTTAATACTGTCTAGACAGGCTAGGGGGTGTGGCTGCATTTAAGCAACTTAGCTCTATGTTGCTCCCCTGTGCCCTACGGTGCCCTGGTTGGCGCGGCGCGCACGTCTGCGCAAACACATTGCACTGGATAAAGTGCTTTTAAACGTTGAGCAACTCTATTGCATTGTGTAAAGCACTATTACACTTTGGGCAAGTCTGTTTAGCTGGGTGAAGCACTATTAAACTATGGGCAACTCTCTTTAGCTGGATAAAGTGCTATTAAACTATGGGCACCTCTGTTTAGATGGGTAAAGCGCTATTAAACTATGGGCACCTGTATTTAGCTGTGTAAAACGTTGCTTAACGGCAGGCTATTATATATCTGGGTCTTTTCAAAATATATACTTTGTTCTCTGATACATTGGCCATGTCACTGCTTTTAATAAAATTGTAATCATATTTGTCTGGTATTATTTCAAATACTGATTTAAAACATAAATAAGAAGGGGAGTGGTGGGACTCAAACTGTGAATGCCTTCTCTTTGTGCATATGCTCTACCATTACGCTATTTGGATTAATTTGCATAAATAGTTCTTATATGCTCTTCAATGTCACAATTGCTAACTGTGGTTAAGCAATGGGCACACCCATGCAAACAAGCACAAATACGGGCAGCTAAATCGTGGATTTAAAAAAAAAATTTATATTTTATGTTCTATAACTCTGATGGGGTTTACAGTGTCAGGGAGTATGGTGTTGGGTGCAAGTACATTTGAGCGGACTTGCTCTTGTCTGTTGACATTATGCTTTTTAAAACCTTGCAGGGGCGTGGACTTTTAGACTGCTCTGCAGTCGGACACGCCCCCTGCTTGCCTACTCAGTCCGTGTAAGAGTTACGGATGAGTCAGCATGCCCTCATGAATATTCATGACACGCTGACGTCATACTGTTCAACTGCAGCCTCCGAGTAAGACATATTAAGTCTTACACGGAGGTTTCGTGAATCCGGCCCATTAACTATCACCTTTGCCCAAGGGAAAGTAGAGGATATATGTATTTCAAAGGCTGATATAGTATAAATTTAATCAGGGGCAACATGATTTATCACATTATATATAATTCTCAGATCAGAGCAAGAACATTGCAAGTGTACGCTGTATACACTATAACATACATATAGTTAGCTAAAGGAGTAGTAAATGCAGTAAAACAGAAATCTGAAAAAAAAAGTCTAAGTTTTATCCTGTTAACCTTCTCCAAGGTAACTTCTTTTAAAATCACAGGAAGTGCTAAATGGCTGATGAAACCCCCACAGCTCAGAAGAATAATGAACAGTTTTTTGTTTCTTAAGGAAAAAAGCCCTTTTAACCTTTTTTCAGTCAGGTTTGCTGCTTAGAGGGAGGGGGGGCTGGGCTATTTACCAATATAAACTACCTCATTTCTTGAAGTGTAAAGAGGGAGGAGAGGGCAGTGAGCAAAACATGGCCAAGACTTGAAAGTTTGGGACAGTCATTTTTTTAATTGGCTGCAGCCATATCTGTGGTTTGCATTAATTTTTCCCTAATTAGTTTTGCTGTTGTTTGTGATTTTGGCTGCTGTACATTAGTTATTATAGCAGTACAGGCCAGGAGTTGCCTTGCTAGTTGGATTACTTTTTTATTTTTTCTTGCTGAGAAATCTGTCTTCAGTCTAGATTACCCTGACTGCCTCCAGATCTGCTGTGTGTGCTAGAAACTGCTGGCTGCTCTTCTTAATACTACAGAATCCTGAAGCAGTTTTTCTAGTAGTGACTCATCCTGGCACATTAATTCGGTTCTGTTTTCAGCAACGGTTATTTAGTTTTCTTCAGAAACGTATGTTGTAATGCAGGAGACCAGAAATACAACAAAAAGTGACCACTAGCCATGAAGTTACAGAACATAGATGGCAGTCTGACATTCCATACATTTTACATGCAATCCTCTTTTCAGGACATTGATACTTACCTCTCCCAACACCAACTCATTTTAAATACCAACAAAACCAAAATCAGTCTTTAGTACAAAAAAAAAAAACAAGACTTCCCAGCCCCCACTATCAATCACCTATGAAAATGGTACCAAAATTACCCCCCCAACCACACAACCCTTTTAGGTGTTACCATAGATGACAACTTCAAATTTTACATATATATATTGCCCAAACCATCAAAAAGGTCCACATCAGACTAGGTTCCCTATACAGAATCAAACCATTCCTAACTCCCAATGCCAGGCTAGCCACTGCTCATATACACCTTTTATCTAACCTTCTCTGCGGCTCTCTCATATTTACTAACCCTTGAAAATCTGTCCTCAACAATCTAGAAACATGTTACCATAAAATTGCTAAGTTTGCCGCTAATCACCCACACAGATCCCACCATTACTCAGCTCTTTTAAAATTAAACTCTCAATCAACTATCCTTAGCCCACAAAATAATCTACCACCCCAACAACTGCCCTGCCATCTCCTCATTAGTTTGACCTAATATAATAGCAGATCACTCAGATCTTCCAACAAACTCCTACTAAAAGTATCCAACTCCTGCAACCAACATGGTGACTCCCTCTATTCATACAAAATAGCCAAACTCTGGAACACCCTTCCACACACAATAACAAAAAATCCAGTACATAACCAGTTCAAATCACTCCTACAGGAACACCTAACCAGTCACTAGCTGTGCTCCTGCCTCTCCCCAGGTTAATCTACTTCCCCACCTTCCCCTTTTGTCTCGAATTGAAATCAATTTCTTTATTTCTTTCGAGAAGCATTTTAAGATTGTTACCTTTCTTGTATACTATAATAGGGTTTTGTCCTAATTTTTCTGAAAGTTGTAAGTTGTTCCTAATAAAATACCAAAATAATCAGCCAACTACCATATTAATCCAAGAACTGTAACATACATATTCAATAGCTGAATGCACAGTCCTTACCTGGCAAGCACGCTACTTCAAGGGGAATGCACTGCTTGGTATAAAAGTCAAACATGGTGCCCATGCTTAACAGACAGGGATAATGGATGGTTTGGAACTAGGTAGAGGGGGCAGGAGAAAGACAAGGTAGAAGGAGGGGTTATACACAGGTCAAGAAACACCACATTAAAAAGCAAGCATGAAAAAACAATCTGATGCTGCAGAGGCTGTGAATCTTTACAGGGATACAGGTAAACATGAAAACTAGTTTTACAAGTAGAATGAAGACTTAGACAAAGAGGAAACAGGTCTAGTGGGGCAGAGGATGTAATAGTTGAGAGATAGAGGACTAAAAGTGCAGGTCTATGGAGATTAGAAAAAGGCTGGCATTCCAGATAGCGTGCTCGCAGGGGGTGTAAGCTTAACAATGCTAAAATCAGCTACTCTTACAGCAAATAAATGTTTAGCATACTTTTTCAATAATTGCCTTTCAGATGGTTCTTACTTAGGAGGAAAAGGGACCCGTAACACTGCTAGTCCACTTTGTTATGTCTCAGAGAGATGTGCAGCTGGCAGATGACTGGGCAGGAGGTTTTTCAATAATTGTCTTTCAGCTGGTTCTTATTTAGGAGGAAAAGGGACCCATAACAGTGCTAGTCCACTTTGTTATGTCTCAGAGAGATGTGCAGCTGGGAGATGACCAGGCAGGAGGTTTTTCAATAATTGTCTTTCAGCTGGTTCTTATTTAGGAGTAAACCTATCTAAACTAATCCAAAATAAGAGAAAACTGGCTCAGTAGAGGAAGAAATCCCTCTCTAGTCTAAACAATAAAAATTAGAGATCCTGTCATTCTCCCAAAGCTAATTAAGAAGCAAAAATAGCCACCCTAGCTAAGGATAATCACAAGACATTCTTTAACTGCATCCAAAATCTAAAGGGGAATACTCAGCTATATGCTGAACTGGTTATGGATGGCATCACTCATACTCAACCAGAGGTAATAGCCAACCTACTATCTGACAGATTTGGAGCAAACTTCACCCCCCCCCCACTGTTCCCACCAATCAACCCAAAAGTATACCTGCCACCACTTCTCAGCCTATTATCTGAAGAGAACAGGTCATCTCTGTGCACTCCAAGGCCAAAAACATAAAATCAATAGGAATAGACAACATTCCAGGTTGCCTTTTAAACAAATTAAAATTTGACCTAACAGACCCACTTGGTTCCCTCTTTAATCACAGCCTGTATACTGGCTATGTTGCTGCAGAATGGAGGACAGCAATAGTAATCCCTCTACATAAAGGGGCACCATAAACCTACCCCAGGAATTATAAACCTATAAGCTTGACTAGCCTCATTTGTAAGGTTATGGAAAGAATCATTATGGATCTTATCAACAAAGACATAGGTAATCTCCAGACTCTGGACTCAACTCAGTCTGGATTTGTTAAAGGTAGATCATGTCTTTTAAATCTGGTTGACTTCTTCAAGAAAGTCACCAAGGCCCTGAACAAGGGGAAAGACAGTGCATACTGTCTACCTCAACCTAGCCAAGGCATTTGACACAATCCTCCACTCATGTATTATAGAGAAACTCTCCCAATTGGGAATTAACCCCTTCATCCCCAGCTGGGTAGCCAATTGGCTCAGCAACAGGACACATACAGTCAAAGTGGGTGACTTCACCTCTAGCAAAAGACCAGTCACCAGTGGCATGCCACAAGGTTCTGTGCTGGACCATTTACTGTTCCGAATCTATTTCTCAGAAGTCCAGACAAATGTGGATGGCCTATGGCTGACCAAGTTCACAGATGATTGCAAATTGGGAGGGATCACTGAATCCCAAAGCAATACCAGTATTCTACAGAAAGGGTTAACACAAACAAATGACTGGTGCCAAAGTCACAGATTGAAGCTAAATACAAAAAAAGGCATTATCCTATTTGAGAAAGCTAATATCCCTGCTAATTTCATTATAGAGAACAGCCCCCTAATCGTAGAAACAGTGGTATGTGATGTGGGTACTCAGACTGATAGCAATCTGAACTTTGATCACCACTTATCCACAGTGGTAAGGAAATCCTTTTATGTGGCACATCTTATAAGTAAAGGCATAACATCTACTGTAGATCTAATTTCATTACACTCATCCCTCATCAGTCCAATAATTGAGTACAATGCTCCTATTTACATGTATTTCACCAGGCACCAGCAACAGCTGAATAGACCACAGAGGTTTCTCACCAAGAAAATACAGGGTATGCACATGAGGTTTTATGTGGAAAGACTGAAAGCCCTTTCACTGTATTCTGTCTCCTACAGGCTGGTAAGGAGTGACCTGTGCCTGGCTTACAAGGAAATCTCAGACTTGGCCCTGATGGAAATGCTACATATTCATAAATCAAACTACAGTAGGGTCACTCACTCCAGGGATCTTAACCTAGTCTCTGACATGAGCAAATCATGCTGGAGAGATATATACATCTCCGAGAGACTACCCCTTCTCTGGACAAGCTTCTCATTAACATGAAGCAGAGTCTCTCCCTGACCCTCTTCAAATGCAACCTAGATCAATGGACGAGTGACCATAAATTCAGTCCTGAGGTGGCACCCACGTCTCTCATGGACAGAGGCAGTTGGTATAAGTTACCATATATTCATACCTCTGTGACTTCACTAACCTAACTATTGACAACTGGGGCAACTCAGGATAAATATGGGTAGGCTTTAATCTCCAATGAATGTACGAGCCAAAGAAGCTGACTGGTTTAAAATAACACTGCACACACTGGCAACCTTAACAAACTTTTATTTCAACACAAAGAGCTAGTGCCTCGGCTCAGTGTCTTCCAAGATGCCTTGCAACATAAGAAATCTTCTGTTTATAAAGATGTGAATAGAAGCATACAAAATCAATGGGATAGCAGTGCAAATTAATCAGTTAAAACATTAATTACTTTCTTAAAGTTATACCAATAAATATTATTCAAACATTTACCATCTCAATACTCAGTTCAGGAAAAAACTTTTGTAACAAATATTTCATTAATAATTCATTATTAAGACCATTAGGACTAAGAGAATTTTATTATGTATTGTTGTGAAAATCAAGATTTATTTCTTAATATATGTGATATTCTTTTGAGAAACAAGGTAGGTTATATTTTTCATATAATACTCTTATATGAAATTAGGCCAGGTGAAGCCAGTGACTATCGGTGTGAGGTTGCAGGAACTAGCAGCTCTGTTGAACTGTGACTTTAAATTTCCAAGCCAATCAAAATTATGATTGCACAGTATCAGTAGTTAGCTGCATTGCAAGATATTAAAGTAGACTCCATTAAGGTATGAGAAGAAGGTGGTGGAATGTAGATTACTGTAATGAGTAGTTTAGCATGCCTTCCAAAAGCACTTGACATTTGTAACATTAGCCAAACAGGGATATTATGAGAGCAGATTGTTTTTTTTTTTTTTTTTGCAATTATTGTGGGAGATAGATTGACATCATCCTTTTTGAGCAATGCCATACTCCCACCTTGTCAAGAAGTAATTCTGTTGTCAGTAAAGATTGTGTAGGTGAATGAAAAATATTATGAAATATGAGCTGAGTCTTTCAGGGATTCAGTAATAGCAATTACAGTTTAAGGCTTTAGTTAAGTCCAGCATTCCATTTGGGGACATTTGCTGCTAATTCTACAAATGCCGAAGTAGCTAAATGATAGATATTTACTGCTATAGGTAGGGACAGCAAAAGACAAAGGAGGTCCAGGGTTTGAGTGGATATCACCAGACAGGAATAGTAAGGTGATAGTATTAGAAGGACTTAGAGTTTCTTGACTGACATAAACATGTTAGAGCAGAGCAGATGAGTAGTGATAATTAGGGATCTGTTATTGAGAAGTGATAACTAGTGATTTATTATTGAGAAGTGATAATTAGTGATTTATTATTGAGAAGTGATAACTAGTGCTTTATTACTGAGTGGTGATAACTAGTGATTTATTATTGAGAAGTGTTGAAATAAAATGTAGTGAGATAGTGAGAAGAAGTACAATCATATTAGCATGGAAACTGTATGAACCTATAAGAAGATGTTTGTGTCTAGAGATATCTAAGCTAGTTAGGATACAGAATGTGCCACTAGTCTATACTACTGTGCAATAGACAAAAGCCAATAGTGATGTGATGGTTAACAAAGTGAATGTATGATGAGGGTGAGATAGTAGTATTGGGGGAAAAAGGTTGGTGAAGAAGTAGATGACTGAATCTAGAAGGAAAACAGAAGAATTAACAAAGGATAGAAAATTGGCCCTCGGCGTGAGTGTGTGTGCCTTCTGCGGAAGGTTGGGTGCTGGGCTGGCAACTCGACACCGTAAAACTCCACTACCAATCATGAGCGGACAGGTGATCCACTGTGGCGACCCCTAACTGGGAAAAAAACAAAAACAGAATAAGAATAAGTGGTACAGGGGAGTGAGAATGGGGTAGGGTAGAGGAGAGTAGCAGAGTGGAGTGGAACCTACCGTAACAAGGTAAAGCAGAGTAAGTCAGAGCAGTCTTTAAGTGAAAATAATCAGTGATAGTCTGAAAAGCACAACAGATAGAAAGAAGGTGAGGAGGAGGTACAGAGGTGAAGGGAAAAGGATACAAGAGAAGAGTAGGAAAGCTGAAAAGAAGAGAAAGGAAAATATACCAGAGCAGGAGGCAGGGTAAATATATAAAAAGTGCCAAGTGTAAGAGAGGCATAGCAGGGGAAAAAAGTATAGACCAGAATATGAGGGACTGAGACAGATGCAAGAGGAAAGGATAGCAGCAGTATTAATAAACGAAACAGCCAACAAATAAAATCCAAATAGTTATTTTTGGATTTTATTTGTTGGCCAGTTCTTTTATTATTGTATTATTGTTTTACAGCTTTACGTTTCTGCTTTTGTAATGACAGAAGGAGTATAATAATTGAGATTTCAGATGAATGCAAGCAGAAAACAGAAAGAGAGTATAATTTCCAGGTAGTGAGGGGAAAAGCAGTCTTTCCAACAGAAGATTCAAAGTTGTAATTGGTACCTCTTCCACCAGTCATGTCCCCGTACGTAAAGAGATTCCCCAAGATTCTGTGCTATCACTGTCCCCTTCTACTTAATAGTAGATGTCCACTTTTTTACCAGTTGTGTTATACACGGTGAACATGTTAATATAAAGGCATGGCCACCTCACACAGTGTTGTTAAAAACCTCATTGAAAATGAATGAATGTCCTTAATCAAATACAAAAAAAACATGCTTTCTGAGCTCAGCAATACTCCCACCCCAAAATGTATCTAGTTTGCTCCGGCTTTGTATTATTGAGGGATGAATCACTGACAGAAGACCTGAGTTCATCCAGTGGCTTTTGGGTTCTGAAAGAAACAAACCAGAGTGGGTGGCAGTGAGTGGCTCATGTGGGCGAGCCCGTTACTGGGGATGGTAATCCTAGACAGCCAAGTTGAAAACAGAGGTTTTCATATCAATAAAGACCACAGGACCAGAAAATGTGGAGTTGATGTTCCTAGCCATTGATGGTAGCCCTCATAAACTTGTATGCAAGAGCATGCACATGTCACGGGAAGGTATAGGACACCCACACAATAATGCAGATGCTTAAATCAGCCACTGGAGAGCAGTGTTAGGGACTAAACCATGAAACTCTGATGGCTGTATGCATGATCTTTCTCTGGGAAGGAAAGTATGGTGGTTAGCAGTCAACTGAGAACAATCAGCATACAAAACTGACCAATCTAAAGCAACATTGGAGAAAACTATGGAAATTACAAAACATTCAGGTATCTAACCCCATGGCTAGACCCAAATCTTATCTTTCAGCAACACAAAGAAGCTGTAAATGCAAAACAATAACAAACTGTGTTATGGACCTGGAAATATTTTATTCCCTAATCCCAGATGACAGACCAGCAGTGAGCAATGATATTCTCATTGTCTAACTACAACACAGCCTTATCCTCATTACAGCAATGCTCCAAACATATCCCGCCTCCATTTATGTAACTCCAAATAGGATCTGTCAAATCATCAATCTGTCTGCACAGCATTAACACTGACAAGTATTTGCTAATGATCCAGTCTTCTGTTGACACCATACACTACAATCTCTTTAAAATGTAATGTTCCCCCCTTGCTCAACAACTAGCTGGCAATCAGCAATCTCAATATTACCTTAGCACTCTTAACTCCAACTCCCCATCATTTTGAGTGCCTCATAGCAACCTCTGTTGTAGTGACCATGGCTCTTCTTTTATGACCCAAAACAGTACATCCTATCCAGCCTTCCGAAAGGCTCTCAACAATCAACTTACACAATCTTTCAAATGCAAGTCTCCCTTAAATAATAAACCTCTGCTACTACCAACTTCTCATAACACTGTAAAATGTATTCAATAAGCCTTAAGCAATTCCGCTTCTCCTTGTTTATCTGTTTCCACCTCCTATTTCCTCCTCCCCCTCTCATAATTCCTCTTCCTGAAAAAAATATAATCTCCTTATTTTAATTGTATTTATTTAGTTAGTTACTTAATTACTTATCTAGTTATTTAAGGTGTGTGTGTGTGTGTGTGTGTGTGTGTGTGTGTGTGTGTGTGTGTGTGTGTGTGTGTGTGTGTGTGCGCACACATGCATGTACTCCCTCCTTTATTCATGACCATCGGACATTTTCTTTGTTTTCCTTCAGTAATAAATGTGATTGTAAATGTATGTAAAATATTAACATAAACATTGTTATAGTCCTGTTCTTCATATTTTCTGACATCCTTATTTTCCATATGTTCTATACATTATTGATTTTGATTTCTGTACTGTTTGAGTCTGTTCTCCTGGATAATATCTGAAAATGGTCTGTGGAAATGAATACTGTACTCCAAGTAAACAAGTACAAGTTAAAAATATAGCATTTATTTTTATGTGTGTCACAATAGCTGTACTGCAGAGGGATACCTGTTAAAAGTCAAGTGACAGCAATAGCAGTCTTTGGAATAGTAATTTGAGTACAAACAGAAGGAATATATCCTTACCATGAGACTGCAGTAGCATTCTACATATTTTGAGGTTCAAAAATCTTTGTATAGGCAGCACTGTGAAGTCCTACTGCAAAAATGCTTTAAATGCAATGATGATTTTTTTGTAATTGGTTATATTTTCTCAGAAACTCATTTTAAATTTTGAAGTTTTGGGAGCCTTACCATCAAGTCTCACACTTCTCATGGAGAGTTGTACAAAATATGCAGAGATAACCACAGTTTTATGCAAGTCATTACATAGTATACAATATCCCTAAGCTCGACAGAGGTCTGGTCATATAATCTAGACTCTCATGTTTAGGATACACATTTGAAATGCTCCCATCTTTTTGCTAACATATGACAGGCTGCATTTGTGCATCTGCCACTGGGTATTATGACACTACTGGTATTAATAATCCACACAGCAGTTTTCACATTACAGCAGCCATACTGTCTAATATTCTGTATACTGTTGTTGAGACTACTTTGCTTATATATGGATGTTCATCATATTGATCACTGCTGCAGTAGTGTTAACTATATGGGTTATATCCTGCCAAGGATAGAACAGCCGTCCAGCTTTCAAAACTTCAGAGCACCTTCCACACTCCCAAGCTGTCAAGTAGCTCAAGTTGAGCTGACTAAAAGACAGGTTTGGGTGCAAAGCTCTTCAGAGCTTTACTCCTTCTGAAGAGTATGCTTCTGTGACAAAGAGAATACTGCCAGCACAGCTATCTGGAATTTTGTAAATAGTTATATGTCATTCATGAATATCAACATGATTTATATAAGATGTGTGTATTACAAATGTATTAGAACTGTATGTCATGTGTATATCAAACTGCTGGTAGAGAAGTGTGTGTTGAAACGGTTTTTGCAAAGTGCTGTTTGAAATGTAATCACAGTGTGCACTACTCAGAACGGAAATGTACATGCAGTATTGTAACTGTTTAAATGTATATATTTTCACAGTGAAAACTGGAATACAGGAAGTCAATGTCAGAAAAATAGTTGAAATTTAATTACTTTATGGATAGGCAATAAAAGATGGTATCTTTCAGTTTCATTGCAGCTACAGACACAGAGTCTCTGCTGTGAAGTGTTCTGTATTATCTTCAGAGTGACCTAATTACTACCTCTGAAAGTGTGAAAGAATGCAATTGTTTTATGACATCCACCATCTGCCAAAGATCTGAGATCTATGTATTTTCACAGTTAGATGCCAAGTACTGCCAGCTTCCAGCAGTGGGGGTTTCACCTGGGATAGAGTCAGATGACAAGAAATGATGTCATTCTGCAAGCTATCCCAGTAGTAATATTTGAGATATTAATTTGAGAAGTCTTTGAGAGAGGCAGTGCATTCTGCATTCTGTCTTGGACCTGACAACATCTAGAAGATCCATTCACCATGCATCGGCCTTGCTCTGATGAAGTAAGTTTCTAGACAACAGTATAATTCTCTTGAATATAGTCAAGAATATAGCAAAGCTTAGTTTAGATGTTTTTCTTTATTTATTTGAGACTGTCCTGCAATGTTGTTTTAAATATTTCCTGTGATTTTGAACTCTGATGTCACTGTGAATATATATTGAGTATTTTCTTGTTCTTTTATTATTTATTATTAAATATATTTAAACCTTTCATTCTAGCTGATCTGCCTAGCGATATATAAGTTTTGAGGGCACTTGCATATTTATTTGGTGACACCGTGTGGGTCATTCCTAATAGCCTTGCTCTTGGTCAAACTACCACTTGTATTAATAGTAACATTACACAGTAAGATTGGATACCCTTTGTTAAGGGCCTTAAAGTAGCTGATAAGGAGTTGGCTGGTGGCAGTGATAGCTAACTTATAGTCTTGGCAAAAGGGGGCATAGCTAGTAAATCTGTGCCAGCCTTTCCAAGTGTGTGTGCATGTATAAATCAAACCTCAAAGAGTGTGTGTGTCAGCTACTTGGGCAGGGGCACAAAGCACTGGTTGGACAGAGAGGGTGCTGGAGGTCTTGGCTTGGACACTCAGCTGAGATCTCAGCTCTATAGCTGTGCCAGTGGGGAGTCTTTTTGTTGATCTGGAGAAAGAGGGAGAAACTAGCCCCAGAATGACTGTTGTCTCTGTGTGCTCTCAAGGGAAAATGCACTTGTTGCAGAGAGCTGCATCTGGAAATACAGTGTGTGTGCCTGTTATTCTCCCAGAGTATGCCCCCACTGGTGCCAGTGGTGATGATTGAGGCTCCTTGATCACTGGTCCAGTGGCAGGTCATCACAGCTTCTCTTAGGCTTTTAAGGATCCATAGTTGGCGTGTGCTTTTCTTTGTGGGCACCAAGTTCCCTTTGAGGGAAAAATCAGTTTTCTTAAATTTCTTGATGTTTCATTACTTTCCTCTTCAGGAAAGCTATTTTAAAGCTAGAAGTGTTTTTAATGGACTGTCGCGACACTGTAACATACGTTTAAAAAAAGCACATGTTTTTTCTGTCATTTTAAAAGTAGTGGTAACTAACTGAAAGCATATTTTCTGTGGTGGAATTTTATTTATTTTTTCCTTGGTGGGGCTGGCATACTGTTTGAGGGTGTGAAAAAAGGCATTTTTTGTGGACTGGTAGTTTTGCCAGCATTTGTTGCTTGTCATCTGGGAAAACACACCATTTTTGGCTTGACCATGGAACAGACTAAGAGTCCCATGGTTGTTCCTTCTTCCAGCTACAAAAAGAAAAAGTTAAGCAAAAAAAAACTTTACCACCACAGCAGGCTAGCAATTTGCCTGAGACACAGGTGGGTGACTCTGATTTGGCCATTTGTTGCACCTCAGACCACTCTTGTTTTACTCAGGGACCCTCTGGTGTATCACCTACAGCCACTGTATACCAGCGGTAAGCCACATTCTCTGTGGCTGTTGGAGATCCTCAATTGACAAGGGAGAGCCACTCTTTGTCAGTCCTATGAGATGGAATAGGGAAGGTTTTCCTGTTGTGTCAGAATGCTGTGCCCATCCCTGGGGAAGCAGCTGCTGCCATTAGTAACATGGATAGACGCAATTTTCCTGTCAAACAGAAAGCCAAGCATATATCTACTTTTCAAATTTCATTAGACAGGAGTAGCTTACCTGGTCTGGATCAGGGTTTAATTCAGTCAACTGATCATTCTTGTAAAGTAGTTTCTGTAAAAGAAGGAGTGATTCCCCTTTTCCGGCATTTCCTCACATTTCTGATACAGATTCAGAGGAGAGCTCAGTTTCTGATTCTCCCTTGGGGGAGGTTCTTTTTCTCTATGACTATTGCTAGAATGTGCCGGTGTTTCAGTGGGAAAACACTGAGATTTCTCAGTATCACAGAAAATACTACAAGTTGTTACAGAAGGATTTTCCCAAACCTACATCCATTCCTCATCTTCTGTCAGTTTTAGGGGACATGTGTGTGTCACTGCCTGCTATTTTCCTGTTAGTCAGCCAGCTGACCCTAAAAAGACAGATAAGATGAATAAAATTCTTCAGTATTTTATTTTTTATACACTACTGCCAAACGTATCCCAGCAGCTATAGTTTTAGCTGATCTCACTGATGCTAGCTACTTAGTTAATTCCAGCCCTGCACTCTGATAAGGATGGGTACATTACTGACAGATATGGGAAAAAAGTGCATACTTCTGAAACTATGGTTTTCAGAATTTTGAATTGTCAGGTTAATATATTGGCATTTGTTCTTACAAATTGTGAAAGTATGAGGAATGTTTTATCTGCAGTTTCTTGTGAGGAAAAGTTGGCTTTAAATAACTTAAGTTTCTTCTTTTGCACGGGTTACTAATCATTGTTTGCAGTGTCTGTATGACTCTTGTTGGTACTTCTTCCAGGAATATGGCCACTGGTACTGTTTTGAGGATACTTGCATGGCTGCACTCCTAGAACCTTTCAGATAATATTAAAAATGAGATCAAAATTCTGTCTTGAATAGAGAATTAGTGTTTGGCACCCCTGTTTCAGAAATGATGAAAAGGGCAAGATGATTTAGGAAATCTCAGATTTTTCAGCTCTCCTTTTCCAAATTGTTCAAGAAATTTTCTTTCTTTTCTTCCATTTCTGGAAGAAAACAAAATAACAGTCTCAACAGAATTCAGGTAAACAGATGCTTAAGAAGGAATGGTAAGGGAGTTACAAAAAAAGTCTCTAACCTCCCAAAACTAAGCACAGTCTAATATGGCTGAATGACTATTCAAGAGACTTTGTGACCTACTCCTACCCTGGCAAACCTTTTCTTTCAGAAAGTCTTACTCTCCATTTTTTGTTTGACAACAGATTGCTTCAGACCAAGGGGTTCTGAATATCATTCTTCAAGGTTACAGATGGTAATAGGAGGAAATTCCTCTCTTCCAGGGGTTATTCCTCTTCTTCCAGATCAGACTCATTTGTTCTTAGTGCCAAAGAAAGAAAACACTTGGAAACAAGTTCTGGATTCTTTTTCCTAAATCTGTTTGTGATTGTACCCTAATTCAAAATCATGTCTCTTCACAACCTGTAACATTTTCTTCCTCTTTCAAGTTTCTTGGTAACAGGAAAGGCTTATAAGATGCTTATCATCACATCCCTATTTATCCAGACTTCAGATGTTTCTTAAGGTTTTGTATGTCCGTATCAAATTATCATTTCTCTGCCTTAACCTTTGGATTATCCACACACCAAGAGTATTTGCATATTGCCCATCTCCAGTTATAGTCCCTTGGCTAAAAGGTATCCACATTTTCCACATTTTGATCTCTTGCTTATCTTTGCAAAGTCATTTTCCAAGTGTCAGCCATCTCTTTTAGGGTGAGAGACTTCTTACACATGCTGGGATTCCAAGAGAACAGTCAAAGTCTTTCTTGACTCCCTCACACAGAGTTGTGCTCTTTGGAAATCAACTGGATGCCTCAGTTCAAAGAGTTTTTCTTCCATGGGAAAAACAATAGATTCTCTTTAGTTCAGGGGTAGTTGTTCTCTTGTTTTACAATATTTGTGTGAATTACTATCCTATGGCTTTTTCTAACTCCTCTGTCAAGGTTCATTTATCAGCCATTTCAGCATGTCTGCCCATAGATCCTCCTCCTCTTCCAAGACAGTCTCATTTCAAAATGTTCTTGAAAGAGATTTTGCATAAAGCCCACCAAGTAAACAAGTAAATCCCCCTTGGGATCTTAATTTTGTGTTAGAGAAGCTAACACTTGCTCCAATTGAACCAGCTAATCTGGCTGACTTGAGGTTCTTAACATGGAAAACAGTTTTACTGATTGCTCTGACCTCTGCAAGAAGGACATCTGAGTTTCAAGCTCTTATGGTGAGTCAACCCTTCCTTATTTTCCATACGGACAGGGTTTATTTGAGAAGTAACCCTTCTTATATACCTAAAGTGGTAGCTAAGTTTACTTTAAGCCAAACTATCCAGCTTTCTGTTTTCTTTATTGAATCTAAAAATGAGGCAGAATGGATACTCCATACCTTGAATGTCCACAGACAACTCAGGTACTATCTTGAAAGCACTATATCTCTCAAATCTTCAGATCAGTTGTTTATGTCTTGTGAAGGTAAGAAGTAGGGACAACCTGTGTCAGAACAGACTATTTTCAAATGGTTGTTTAAGGCTATTACCCTTTGCTTTACTCACCATAACAGAGATCTAGTCCAGGCAGGGTCAAAGCCCATTCTACCAGGGCCTTGGCTTCATCTACAGCTTTTTAGAAGATATATTCTAGAAGCTGTTACTTGGTCCTTTGTACATACTTTTACAAACCACTATAAGCTTGATTCCTACTCTAAGCTCAGATCAGACTTTGCTTGGTCCATTCTTTAAGGGTTCCTGGACTCTTCTCCTTCCACCTCCCAAATGTAGTTAGCTATGATAATCTACTCATATAGTTAAGGCTACTGCAACAGTGATCAATATGAAGAACATAGTACAGCTGTGTTAAGTTAAATTTACTATAGCAGTAGATTTTTGAATGATATCTGCTACAGTAGCCACTCCCTTCCTCCATCCCCTTGTTCTTTGGTGTGTTTTTATGCCAGGTTGGAAACATTCATGTTTTGTTGTTCCTAGCATAGTCCTTTCAGGGCTCAGTCTCCCTCCTTCTGCAGGAAGGAAATCCCTGGAAGACTTTCCTCCCAAACTTGTCTTTCATTCAGCTCAGCTCAAGCTGTTTGACAGTTTGGCTGCATGGAAGGTGTCCTGAACCTTTGGAAGCTGGCTGGCTGTTATATCCTTGGCAAGATATAACACATATACAGGTGGCTCCACTGTGACCAAAACTGCAATGCTTGCATCTCCCCTTGTAGAGCTGTAATATACAGAGGTGCACAGATACTGCATACTAATATAATGTTTTACAGGTAGAATTTAATTTTGTATCAGGTGTAGCAGCATCTCATTTTTTTTTTAAATTCTGTGAGGTCAGTAGCTATACCCCTTTCTCACATACACTGAGTTGAACAATTGTCACTCCATTAGGGTAGACAGTCTCTTCTGGGACCACATTTCAGCTAATTCAGCCAATCTTCATTCAGCTCATTTCATGGATAGGGTTAATCACCATCAGCATGCCATGGATGACCCCTCAGACCATCAAAAGGTGTGAGAAATATGATAACAATGTCATTAACATTATATCTGGGATGTATCCCACATACTACATACTTTCTATGTCCTGTTCCCTTGGCATATGGTGATGGTTATGCCAAAGGTAATTTTTTCTTTATAATATCAAAATTGGTTATGCCTAATGCTAACGGTGAGCAAGATGTCAAGTGGCCGATGCTCTGTTGCTATTATGTCAAAGCAACACCCTGAATGCATGTATAACATTATTCACTTCTGGTATGTTATGGTGTAAAGTTCTTTATCAGATGTTGCACTAGCATTTGCGCCTGAAGCACTGGAACCACCTACCTGCTGCACTCTTTTGATAATTTTCCTTGGGCTCTTTCTCAAGGCCACCATCTTTCTCCCATTTATGTTATGGTACAGGTGCCTGGGTTTTGATGGCACAGTTTTTACACCCAGCATGGGAGATCCAAAGCCCTTCTTGTTATTATACTGTACTCTGCAGTGCATGCAGTAACTATATGAACTGTTTTAAAGTGCAGATTGGAGGCCACCTCATATCCATGCATGAAAATTGGGATGTCAGCATGCTAAAATCATGCTCTGCCATCATTCATGGCTATTTGTTTGCTCATTTACTTTTTACTCGGGGTATGGAATTTGAGTTACTGTCATCAGCTGTGGCTGAAGTATGCACTATTACCTGAAAATCAGCACATATTAACCTGGTGCATTGACATTGTCTCGTTACCTATAATGTTACTTGCTGTCAAATGTTAATTTAACGTCACTATATTCTCACACATTAAGTATTCCATTTGGCATATAGCCATCTGTAAACGATTGACATAGTCCAGAAATTTGTCAAATGTGTGTGTCATACACACTGCTTGAATCATAGGATCATAGGATCATAGGAGGTTACTAGGCTATTGGCCCTGAGGCCCTTACAAGCCTAGCCAAGAATTTAGCCCATGTTCCAACAAGTCAGCAATCTATGACACTGTCCAGCAGAGAAGCATGTAGAATCCCACGGGTGTATTTTCTGTTCCCCATCCAGTTATCCAGATTGCTCTTAAAAAGGGTTAATGAGGTTCTCTGCTTGACTTGGAGAAGGAGTCTATTCCACAAAAGAGAGAGTCTCTGGGACACAAATCTGTCCCAGCAACAAGTCTGATTGATGTTCCAGACCAGGTTAAGGTCACACGTGTGGATTACTTGACTGGAGCTTGACTTGCGATCTGCAGCAGTCCCATCAGTAAGAGCTGTGACATTGCTTTGTATACCAGACAGAGGTAATCTCTGAGTAGTCTGTAGGAGACTGAATAGAGGGACAGGGCCTTTAGCCTATCTGTATAGGGTAGATGTTTGAGGCCCTAGATTCTCCTGGTGAGGAAACTCTGTGGTCTCTCCAACTGCTGCATGTGCTTTGTGAGGTATATGCCGAAAGGGGAATTGTACTCAATAATGTGTCTTATAAGGGAAGAATATAGGGATGTTATGACCACCTTATCCCTGGATGAAATACCTTTACTAATGAGGTGGACCACGTAGAAAGCTTTCCATACTACAGAGGCAATATGGTGGTCAAAGTCAGTTTGCTATCAATTTTGGTGTCCAAGTCCCTCATGACTGATTGCATGCTTAGGACTTTATTATCAATGTGATCATTTGTGGGGGCATCACTCTCCCCAAAGGGAATGATGATGCATTTTTTGGAATTCAGTTTGAGGCTATGTTTCTGGCACCAGTCATTTGTTTGGATGAGATCCTTTTGGAGGATGTCCATATCACTAGAGGAATTGATGACACCACTCAGCTTGCAATCATCTGCAAACTTGGTTAGCAATATCCCACTGGTTTTGGCCTGCACCTCAGAAAAGTATATCCAAACAGCAGAGACCCCAAGACCGATCCCTGGGGTACACCACTCATTACGGGTCAACTGCTTGAGGTGGCTTCCCCTATTTTAGCTAGGTAGGTTCTATCAGTGAGCCAGTTTGCTACTCATCTGGTAACATATGGATTGATGCCTAGTTCATAGGTTCATAGGTTCATAGGTGTGTACTAGGCTACTTGCCCTGAGCCTTTACAAGCCTAGCCCATAGAAGTGTCCTGGCATCATGCCACCCAACGTTAGTTCCCAGTGTCTCTATCAAGTAGAGCCACTGGAGTGATCCCTGAGGTAAATTTTCTATTACCCATGCACTCATCAAGATTTCTGTTGAAGAGGGTCAACAAGGTGCTCTGCTTGATATGTATGGGAAGTTTATTTCAGAGCATGGGCAGTCTCTGGGTGAAGAACCTGTCCCTCCAGCATGTTCTGTTGATTGTGGTAATGAGGTTGAGGTCTCTGGATCATGTGGTGCAGAGGGATTGGGATTTCTTTAGATGTAGCTGGGTCAGATATGGCTTTGTAAGTCAAGCAGAGATCACCTCTAAGTAGGCAATATGAGACAGAGGATACCAGGAGTCTATTGAGTCTGTCCGTGTAGGACATGTGTTTAATGCCTATGATCATACCTCTCAACCTGGGAACATCAAAAATCTGGACAAGGCCCATGAAAAATAGGTACAAATCTGTACTCTGATTAACATCAAATTTGCATATGTAATTATGTAGCCCCACCCACTCCAATGGAATTGTGGGATACCAACTTTCAAAAGCAAACTGAAGGACAGACAACCAAAATATGGCACCAGAGTCTCCCTACAGCCATTCCAATGTCTCATTACCTGTCTATTTTGTCCCATTTACCATAAACACTAATGTGTGCATATACTGCTTTACTCTACAATGATTATTTGGATTTTATTTTTTTACATTTTATAGCACAATGCACAAACACTAAGACATCTGCTAAACAAAGCTGCTAAACAAAGCAATACTGTCTCACAATGGAAATAGACTTGGCATTAAAACTTCTCATCCATTGAAACAGCATTGAAACCCACACACCACATCCAAAGAAAATGCATCTGACCAGTGATGGATAAAGATTACCTTTGGGCTGTTTTCAATTCATTGGCCCCTTGCACACAAAACAAGAAGCATACATGTGTTCTTTGATACACCTTCCTGACTTTATTAAATTATATTCCTTGTATAATACAGCACACTTGTTAGACAGAGAGCACATTTTAAACTTATTGTTTGAACAGTTTTCCAGTAGGCAATGAAACAAAATGCACGAACCAATAATGACAAAACTGCCTAATTCAGAACATTTCCATCATAAAAGTCTACTTCCACACACACAATATACATATATAAAATTATAGTAGTGTAAGCCATAGGCATCTTGCACAGCTTCTCGTACTTATTTTCAATTTTGTTTTTTTTTTTTGGGGTGGGAACAAACATTTTGGAAAGTTGTTAGAATAAAATGTTGTGTTACCACTATACATTTCACTGCCATGACTTGAACCCAGGACCCTGTGCACTACAGTCAGAGTAACATGCCAATATGAAAAATCAGCAGTTTCCTGAAAGAAAGACTGAAACTTAAATGGCTATCATTTAGTGAATTCACTTCTCACTTCTGCTCACCATAGCTCTAGCTAGTCTCAACCTCTTAGCACAAAAAAACTGGATAAAGCCAATAATGGAGAATACAGCCCCAAAACAGGGACAAATTTCAAATACTAATCTTACAAACTTAGAAAATTTCTAGAATAAAAGGTTTTGGGTTACCATTTAGTTTCTGAAGAATATGAAGTCTGAAATTCAAATGCTTGTCATCATTTAGTAAATTCAAATGCCTATCATTATTTAGTGAATTCAATCCTTCAATGATGTGCCACAATCCTGAAAACCACAGATTTTATGAGGAACAGATCAAAAATAAAAGACTTTAATTCAGAAGTGGTGTGGCTAGGGACTTTAGGCTCTTTTTACTCTGTAATCAAGGTACAGGGTTTGAGCCTGAGTACTTCTAGCTACCAGGTGTATTAAATAGGGGGAATTCACACACACACACACACACACACACACACACACACACACACACACACACACACACACACACACCTATACCTATAAATTAGATAGCAAAGATTTAACACTTCTTTATATGTTCACACGAGTTTTTAAAACTTCATCTGTACTTTCCCAACTGATATATTCTATAATTGTCAAAGCGTAATTCATACTGAAAATATCTCTTTGTAGTCAATTAATGAAATAGCACTTTAAGAGAAAATTGTGCACTTAGAATTGTATAGTTGATGGGGATTATAGATGGCAGGTTCAAAATGCAGTGCAAAACTTTTAGAATAAAGATTATTACCAGACTACTGTTTAAGTAATTATTTTGATGTTCCAGCTCCTATCACCATTCATATTCTCATAATAGATCATAATGACACTACAAATGAGCCTTTACTCTAGTAAACAATGGCATTTACAGAGCAAAACACTTCTATATGTAAGGTACTCTGCCTCACAATAAACACACACACACATTCAAGTCATTATTTTAAATCTACTCAAATGTCATTAGAGTAACTCTTACTTTATTGCTTACCATCAGGAAGTAACAACATGGCAAAGATTTTACTTTCATCTGTAAGTACCAGTACCTTGGATTTACTTCACTGGCTTGAATTAAAGCACAGTATATCTACAGTTCAAAGGCTTGATCAGTCCTTTGGCCTACTTCTTTGATATTCTGACCAACAAAGCACTCATTAAGTTGCATTCTGGTGGATTTAGTCATTCTGTTGACAACCTAACTGAACATTATGCATCTCCATAAGCAGGTAGGATGGGATCAGGGTCTTTAGTAGAACTGTTAGTATAGCATTGTCACTGCTTTTACTTCATATCCATCAGAAGGTAATATAGGCACCTGATCTCTCTCTCTCTCTTTCACACACACACACACACACATACACACACACACACACACACACACACACACACACACACACACACACACACACACACACACACACACACACACACACACACACAGACACACACAGACACACACACACACACACACACCCTCTTCATTCATTCAGAGCCAGAAGATTGGTTTCCTACCTAAATTGTTTGGTTCCCGAATGCTGCTGCAGATAGAGCCATTTGAATAGCTAAACCGCACATTACGGGGGACCGCTCACAAGTGCAGCGGCAGCCTAATCCCATTCCCTGCAGATAGAGCTGTTTCCAAAGCTGTTAAATAACTGGCTGTGGTACCAAAGCGCTTGTTTGAATACCCCCCCTGACAGAGCTGTTTCCAATGTTACAAAACAATGGTTCCAAAGTGCTCGTTTGAATAACCCCAGATAGAGCTGTTTCAAATGTTTGTTCAGTTGATTAACTGTCTGTTGCTAAAGTGCTTATGCCTCATTTGAATAACCCACTCTCTCTCACTTGCAAATCACGAGGAATGAATGCCAACCGGAAATGTGCTTTTGTTGCCCTTGGCCTCAATTCCGACTGGCTGGTAGCCCTGACGGAGCTGACGTCATTGCGTCCAAAAATGGGGGAAAAAATTAAAAATAAAATACAAGCTAAAGCTGGGAAAAGGTGCCACTCGGGAATCATGGCACCCCAGTATTTGGACACCAAAACTTAGCAAAAACCAAGTTACTTGGTACGGTTGGGAGGTATGAGCTGATGACATCAGCAGTGTCTGGTGAGAAGAAGAAGGTACTAGCAGTGCCAAATATGCTGTTCGAAAATGGTATCTCAAATGTAAAGTAACTGAACAAAAATATACACATGAGTTGAGCACAATGAGACTAGAGCCCTTGCTAACCTCTCTGCAGGTCACAGTACGTAATGCAAGCACCACAACACAAGTCTGGCTTTTAGAGTGTCAGATAACACTTTATACCTGATGACAGGCAGTGTCTGGTGAGATGAAGATTGTAGTAGCAGTGTCACACATGCTGTTCTAAAATGTTCTTTCAAATTTGAAGTAACTGAACACAATTGCATACACTAAGAAGTTGACCACAATGAGACTAGACCCCCTACCTATCTACAGAACACAGTACTGTAGGCAAGTGCCACAGGACAAATTTTGCTTTTATAGTGTCAGACAACACTTTATAGCTAATGACATCAGCAGTGTATGTTTGTGAGAAGATGGTGGATGGCATGTATGAAATGGATGTGTAGGCATGTACAACTGTCAAAATATTCATTTTCAATGGGACTGGATTGCTGACAGTAGGATACAGACTTATGCTCTTCTGACTACACACACCACAGTGAGATTAGAACCCCTACCTAACTAGTTACACCAGATCGATAACTCAATATTTAATGCAAGTGTCACTGCATAAATCTGACTTATATGCTGCTGCTGGACAATTTATAGTGGATGACATATTCACTGGATGCTTGAGAGATGATGTTGGGAGGCTTGTATGAAATGGATGTGTAGGCATGTATGTCTATCAAAATATTTGTTCTCCATGGGACTGAATTGCTGACAGTAGGATACAGACTTATGTTCTTCTGACTATACACACACACACACACACACACACACACACACACACACACACACACACACACACACACACACACACACACACACACACACACACACACACACACACACACACACACACACACACACACACACACACACAAACACACGCACACTATAATAAGATTAGAACCTATATCTAACTAGTTACATCAGCCATTATACTCAGTACTTAACAAAAGTGCCACTGCACAAGTCTGATGTTTATGCTGCTGCTGGACAGTTTATAGTGAATGACATCATTATTGCATGTTTGAGATAGGATGGTGGGAGGCCTGTATGAAATGGATGTGTAGATATGTATGACTGCTCAGTGAGATTAGAAGACCCTACCTAACTAGTCACATCTGCTAGAGAACTCAGTACTTAATGCAAGTGCCATAGCACAAGTCTGCAATTTATACTACTGCTGGACAATTTACACAGGACAACATCATCACTGGATGTTTGTGAGAAGATGTTGGAAAGCCTGTACGAAAAGACTGAGTAGGCATGTATGACTGTCAAGATATTAGTTCTGCATGGAACTGGAATGATGATAGTAGGATACAGACACTTTTACATAGAGAGACACACACACATAATGTGGCTGTTGTAGTAATTTAATAGAGATGTAAGTATTTTGTTCCCATCCACAGAACACCATCCCTGAAGTATGGTTTTGCCTTGTCATACTGGTATTTATAGATGATGCCATCATCATTATATGATGGGCGTAACATATGCTGTTATGAGAATGGTGTGCAAAGTGTGGATTTTGTATTTCCTGTTGTGTTTCCAATATGCAGGTAGACTTTAAAAGACAACTTCTTAAACTACGTGCAGAAAGCTGTCAGGAATGCATGTAGTAGAACTCAGACATATGCAACTATTTCTCAGTATGTTGTGTACATTAAATACTTATTGTCACATACAGACACACACACACATGTTTTGTGATCAGCATAGATACAACTGTGTATGTACATGTATTCATATTTGTGAAGAACTGATACCTTGTTAATACATGTATAAGACAATGTGAATGTCTATTGTCAATATAAAGGTTTAGATGATGTAACAATGCAGTTGTGTTACTTATTTCTGTAGCATAGTTGATATTTGGGAACAATTACTGACATATCCATTTTCAAGTCCATGGGTGCAGGGTACACATGACTATGTAAGTTTGTGTTTAGTCAGTAAAACATTCCTTCCCTTGGACTGTGTTTCTACATGGATTTTAATGAGATGAAAACTAACTGGGTAATAAACACAATAATACATGCTAATCAGCACTTTCCGTAGTGCATAGCAGAGCAGCTGGTTTGAGCAATCAATGGCAAAGTGTTTGTGCATGTGAGATACACATTTAATGACAACTACTTGAACTTGAGAAGTACTTAACCATATAGACTATGGTAGAAGTAGCTGACAGCTACTATAGTGTTCATAATATAGTTTATATTGCAAATGTTGTCATAAATTTTATGACATTAAAAACTATTTGTACTGCTTTTCCCATTTGTGCATAGTTAAGCAATGAGCAAATGCAGATCTCTGTTTTAATGATACAATTATAATAGTTCTGTTGGTTCACCTTCCTCCACACAAACATGCTAAGTAGAAAGGTGCAGCAGTTGGCACTTTGGACAGCACTGAGTGTACTGAAAACACCTGCTACCCAGCTGTCTCTGTGGTAGCAGGTGTAACTGCAGTGAGCTTTTATTTTGAGCATAGATGATACAGGGCTCAAATCCAGATCAATCTAATTATTTTTACATATGTATACAGGATGTCATTAAATTACGTGATAATTTTTGCAAACATGAGATGGAATGACTACAGTAAAGTACTGTATAAAAACGAACGCTACTCAATTGATTGTGTCAACAGTATACATATAGATTAGTATGTTTATACAGTCATCCATCTAAATAAATATAGGAAATATTTAAAATGAGTGCCTTTATTCTGCTTTAACTGTATGTTTCCTTAGTGCAACAAGTTTCATCAGCTACACCATGCCACAGGACACAAAAAGTCATTCACCATCACTCAGCACTGATGTGTAATGCCAAATGCTGTGCAAACGTAGGGGACAAAAAGTGAAGGGCTTCGTTAGGGGGCATTTCTGCCATAAGTGTGGTGCGTGATTCGATTTTTGACCAGATTAAATGTGTGAAAATGGGATAGATAGAAAAGTGGTGAAATGGGGAGGGGGAAGCTGAGGGAAGACCAAAGAGAAAGCAATATAGGAATGTGCAGTAGGAAATTAGGGATGAACTATTACTATTCACTTTTTCAGCAGTGTAAAATGAACATGGGTAGAATATTGGATGAATTTGGACTGTCACTTCCACAAAGATGGGTGACAACAATGCAGTAATATTGTATAGTCAATAGGGCCAAATCAAGTGTGTTAAGAAGACACATGTGCGAAGTGGAGAGCTATGTATGGGATGATATTATTTTTTGTGACGTGCCCATTTTTGTGATGTTATTTCAGTAAGAGAGAAATGTTGAGTAAGGGACTTGGGCATGTCAGGGTCAGGTAAGAAGGGTAGGTGAGGAAGTGGCTGCAGACAAACAGGACAAACAAGAAAGAGACAGAGAAGGTGCAGTTCACAAAATGTTGGGGGACACCATGATTGGAGATAGGGAGGGGATACCGGATACCCATACCTGTCAAGCATTGGGACAGTGAGAATCAAGTCCTTGTCCTCAGAACCATCATCACTGCCCTCTACTTGACCTTGCTTTTGGAGTGATTGATGTTTTCTTTTGTGCAGCATTCTGGCAAGCATGTTCTCCATTTGACTGAGGCATGTACCACCGGTACTTTTCACAACATCATGCACCATGCCCAGCATCTCCTGGTGGGTGACAAAATCACCAACTCCAACAATACTCCCAGATGATAACACTGCACCAGCTGGCAGGGTAATGTTACCTGATGTGGAGGTCCCAGGTAGCGCAGTGTTTACAGAGGACATACTGTCATGTTGGGTCCCAGATGTGCTGGGCATCAGTACAGCATCCGTTGGAGGGGTGGCAGGCTGAGCTGCACTGTTTGGCCTAACTCCTTGTGCTGGAAATCATTTTGTGAGTTGTCAGACATTGATGACATTAGAACATTGTGACCACTCATATAAAAATAAAAGAGAGAGATAAGGGGTGGTGCAAGAGAGGAAAAAGATAAAGATAATTAGAACCATCATATGTCTTATGCAAAATTAACATAATATAAATATAATTTTACTTTTAAATTAATTATACCTTTAAGAACTACAAACTATTACTGATAATTGTTTCAATTAATCATTTCCATATGTTATGTATTACACATATGCTTTTTCAAATAATATAGATTAAGTTAACAGCATGGCATTTGTGCTAACTTTGCTGAAATAATTATATTTTGAAATCATTTTATGACATATCTATTACCTGTGGAATTTGAACCCACAATATCTGAATATACTATTACAATTGACTCTTACAATTGCTTTGAGCTACAGAATGAAGCATGCTTGATTTTATAATTAAGATATGCAAGCTTAATTTGCTACTAATGTATAGAAGAGCAATACATTTGATTAAATATTGTGCTGCATACTTACCCCTTGCTTCTCTTAGTCTTTCCAAACTTTCATCATGGGCATTCCTGTTCACTGCAGTCTCCTGGGTGGCTATGAAAGAAAAAGGGGAGAAAAAGAGAAGAACATTATGTATATCAGTGGTGGCTATGTCTTGCTTTCTATATATTTTAAAATATCTTTATCTGTATACTTACACAACTGTGGGATGTCAGCAGTCCTAAACTCATACAGTGACTGGTTGAGTCATTTCTGCTTGTGCCTTTTCAGGTCATTGTAGTGGTGACTGCATTGCTTTCCAGTGCAAGGAATGCCAGTGTCACTGCAGACAGCCTTGGCAAGACTACTCCAAGCCTCTGATTTATATTGATATCTGGTATAGTCTCCCTGCATTAGCCTACAGCTATGGCACTTTACAAGGAGTTCAGTGAATATTCTGGACTCCCCTACACCTTATCTTTGAGCACTAAAATGGGCACCTTCTCTTCTTGTTCCTGCCATGTTCCCACAAGTCAAAAAGCAACAGTTAGTGTTTTGCTGCCAATTCATGTTATCACATTTTATGTCTAGTGTGCAAACCATGCAACAACCATGCCAAATGGATTTGCACAATATTAAGCAGACAGCAACCATGCCAAACAGAGAGGAAAGCAGTTTATGAAATATGAAGGATAATATTACAATTGCCATTAGTTTATGGGTTGATTGCTGCTGTACCTGTTAGTTGATTTAACTTTACAGACATGCATTGGGGGTATACATTTTTGACCTGACACATTTTTGGTGACATTACACACTAATAAAAGTAATTAGTACAATGTGGAATTCAAAAATATGTAAAATAGACAAAACATATTCTTCCACATAGGTGTTTTTCAATCTTGCCACAGAAGAAGTGCTTGTCAGAAATACTTATTAATTATACAGACACATGAAAAACTTAGTAGTTAACCATGCATGTGTGTGACCTGACAAGATCCTGGTTTATATAGTCATGTGCATATGTCTATCATTGAAGTATTAATTCCATCCCAGGGCAGAAAGACACTTTTAAGCACATAAACATGATTGTCAGTATACCCTCAGTCACACATGTAATTCATATTATCTCCATTGCTATACATAGTTGTTGTTATTTGTAATTATCTTTATTTTTTAAAATTGAGTGGACAAACATTAATAAGATTGGGGTGTGCTAGATCTGAATTCTGGCTCACTGATAATGTGAGCATTAACTTACATAAATTGCACAGAAAAGGTTGGGTAACAGGTGTATTTTTTACAGTCATTACTGTGCAGAGTGCTCATTGCAGCTGAGAACTTGTTTGTCAGACATGCTCATTTGTTATACATATACATTAAAGAGTTGAGTGGTTAACCATGTATGTGTGTGACATGAACATTCAAATAATAAATTTGTGATTGTAGAACAATAATTGTACTGATGCCCACAATTAGACATTTACTGTACACTGTATAATATCATGCATATGCTTAATGCACCTGCTCTACATGGATATTTTATGTGTAATTATTTTTATATTGTGAATTTTTATATAAATTAAAGTGTAACAGTATTAATAAAACCTTTGAGTTTGCTGAATTAGAACTCTGGCTCACCTGTATTGTAGTACTTAACTTACACCTGCTGCCACAGGCAAAACTAGGCAGTGGCTTTATATTTTCACATTCATTACTGTGTATGTGTACTGACCACCACACAGTGCCAAATATGTTTGTGCGATGGAAAACCACACATGTTTCAATGTATCTTTTTAGAAATTGACAAGTCTGTAGGTGCTGTGGAAGCTTGCTGACTGCTGCACAATGCAGCTTAGTGTGTTTGCGCAATGGAAAGCAGAAACTTCAACAATGTATCTTTGTGAAATTGTCAATGTCTGTCTATTGGCTGCAGGTGTTGTGGACCTGCAGGTGTTGTGGAAGCTTGCCTGACCACCATGCAATGCTGCTTAATATGTTTACATGATGGAAGGCAAAAGATGCAACAATGTATCTTTTATGAAACTGACAATGCCTGCTTGTTGTCTGGGTGATTACACCATGTTTGTGCTGAGATGAGCAATGTGCAAATGAGATTCTCATGTACAGTGAGAGGTGACTGGCAATCAGATAAAATTGACTCTTCTGTTGTAAATGTGTGCACATTTTGTGAGAATTATGGTGAAAGCATTTATAGCAACTGAATTATGTGGTAATCCTTGATTTATACAAACTTTCATTTGCCTTCTGTTTTGGGGATGGGGAGACAAGTACCATTTTTGTGTTGCCACAACAGATGTTGTTTTTCAAGAGGTTTGCTATTGAAATTTTATAGTCAAATTCTTATATGTGTTTGTGATGCCACAGCTCAAGTGCATGACCTGCATCCCCCAGTAAATGACCCTGTTGCACATCCCCCATAGAAAAACTCTGATAGAGTTGAAAGTTGTACCTGATACAGGAATTGTGGTAACTGCCTGGGTTGCCAGCACACACATTCAGGATGATTCCCTTAGCATTACATATGATCTGGCAGTTAATGGAGTGGAAGCCCTGTCTGTTTATGTATACGCGGTGCTTTGATTTCAATATGCATGCAGTCTATGGCACCTAGGACCTCAGGGAAGTGTGCTATAGGGTAGAAATCCTGCACAGTTGTAGCTCTGTCCTCAGGTGCAAGGGGAAAATGTATGTAGTCACTGGCATGTTGTAGTATAGCATTCAGAAAATGGTGTAGGATCCCGGATGCTGATACCTGTGACACCCCCAGCATATTCCCTGTTGGTTTTTGAAAGTTTCTTCTAGTTAATATTCTACATGCTACATATAGCTCAGTCTCCACAGGTATTGGTTCTGCTCTTTTGCCCTTGCTCTCATTTGGGGGTGACAGAAGTTGCAGAGTTCCTGTACTGTGTCTCTATCCACACTGTAGCACTCTGCAATTTCCACCTCATGTGGGCAATGAAAAGTTAAACATGGTCTAAATACCCTTTTCCTTCTTGACTGAGGTCTATTAGCAGCAGTGGCAGCATTGACTTGGGCCTGTTGCACATACACATGTATAAGAGCAACAGCAGCCCCTAACATTGTTTCCATGTACAATAGTTTCAGTGGCTGTATTTCAATAGGTTTTGGAATTTGCAGGCAAAACCTACATTGAGTCTACACAATTGCTTTATAGCTTGTTGAATAGCTTTTCCATCTTGGATTGGTTGATTAGCATACAATTCAGCTGCTTATGCTCTAATTAGCATGCCACACTGTTTACCATGTTTGTGTAGCTCTACACGCTGTGTAGAGGCACTTACTGAATACAAAAATGGTGCACTACTTCAATGAGCACACAGTCTTAGGGCACTGTGTAGGCTTTATTGAATCTGCACCACTATTTCTAATGATTTAATATGAAAATAAAGGTCAAACGTGTGTTAATGAATATTTTCAACAAATTTATAGAATGCACAATTATAATGATTATGTAATACAAGCTATTGTTTGTGTAGCTTCAAATATAAAGAAGAGATATTTTGGACCTGTTAGTAAACCATTAATCATTTGTAAGTCAATGTTTACCTTGTTATATTTTGTTAAATATCAAGCATATGACTATGCAGAAGGAGAAATTGTTCTTCACTGCTGTCTGCAAATACATGGTAACCATTTACCTTATGAAAATGCAATGTCAAATTATCTGATATTGCAAATGTTAAGAGCAATTTATTAAAACTGAATACACATTTGAAATAACAACCATTGGAAAGAAGCAGGGTCAGCCAAATATTCCAAAATCCAAAATTCAAATGGGTTTCCAAAAAACTTTTATTAATCACAAAGTGATTCTTTGGAAGCTTGTTTGGGTTTTGCATTAATTGTCTAACAACACTGTTTTCCAATGCAACTAGTGACTGCACAGTATACTAATTTGTTGTTAATAGTCTACTGAGTTCACTACACAAATTATATGGTTTTGAAATTATTCATTATAAATAATAATGTATCTTGTCAATGCTAATGTTGTGCACTAATTATAGTTTGGTGAGCAGAGGTTAGGTAAATAGCAAAATATTTAATATTATCAAGACTTAAGTATAGTGACTTGCTAGGCTGTGTTCAGTTGTGAGGGATGAAATCTGTATATTGATATGTTTAAAGACATGCAGCCTGAGAAAGATTAGTTGATAGTAAATGTTCTGTGTATTTGTTTAAGAATATATAAGTTCAAATGGGATGATCAGTTGCCCTGATAGGAGCAGATGACTTTTAGTGCTAATCATGACTGCAAGCAGTATTTGGAAGTTGTGAGATATACATGGTTCATATACTGGTCACACTTAATGTGTTTTATTTACTAAACATGATGGCCATAATAGATATTTAAGAAACATTTGAGATAGAGGAATAAAGGAATGGTAGTGGCCCACATTAGTGACCTGATTATTCTGAAGTGAGGAAGATGAGAAGCATTGTTTAAAGCATGGCTATTTTGCGAACTGTTGAAGTATGCTAGCACAAAGTGTGAGTGCATAGCTTATAATGAATTGTCTGATTTGGATATGTTTTACTAAGGATGGTGCTCATTGAAGTGAAAAGTAATAGACGTGTTTTTGCTGAGTATGTTTAAACAGCTAATATGAGAATGGAAAGACATGGGATTTGGATATTATGTTACATATTGTCAGATATAAAGATATGTATGTGAAAATAGGAGCTGAATAAAAATAATACAACTTCTGTATGTAATACAAGTGACTGAATTTTGTTATAGCAACTGTTAAACCTTACTTACAAAAAGAAGATAAACATGTTTGATAGCACTCAGTTATGTAATAAAAATCAAAGACTCCCTACACAACAGCTGCCTCCCTCCCAAAAGCACTAATCATAAATGGCAAAAACATAACCCTTTTAATGGAATAAGAGTTGTTTATGTTAGGCATATACAACCTTATCATAGAAAATTTTCTGAAATGTCACTCTAACATTGCTACTTTTCCTTACTAAGAAATATGCTCATATCCTTACATAAATGTTTCCATAAACCCATGTAACATAAGATTAGGATCATTGCAATAGCAAGTGTTGCACCTTGTATACCAATGCAAATGGGTAAAGTACTGTCATCATTTCAATTTTCTACTGAAACATACTAAAATCATAACTGTAAGTAGTAGCTGTAAAGAACATAACACGCCTTGACAGAAAGTGTAATAAAAATCTCCAAAAATAATGCATTTGCTGCACTTTAACTCATTCAGACACCAGTATCTTAAGTTGGTGAATCCAAGCAGTTTTCCCTATCTGGACACAAGTTCCTTATCCCCCACTTGTTGTGCTTATAAAGTGTAGATTAACCCCTGTGGACACATTAAATATGTAAATCAGGTATCAGGTCATTATCATTTCTGAATTACTCAAAGTGCCTGGCAGGTAAACATGCTTAGAAGACCTACACAATTCTAATACAAATGCCATTGTAGTAAAAGAGTGCAGTACTGCTAATGGCTTGCAAGTATGATCCATTAGCAGTACTGTATGACTGATTAAATGATTAACACTCCTGCTACTTTGATCTACACTTACAGAAGGTGTGTCAGAGAAAATAGGCTGAGAGCAAAGTTTGTGATTACACCAAGTGACTTAGGAGATAACCTTTTACTGTGTGTGGGTCTTTCGGCTTTCCCGGTTAGGGGTCGCCACAGCGGAACTCTGGTCCGCTAATGATTGGTAGTAGAGTTTTACGTGCTGGCTTGCCGGGCCTAACGCACAACCTTCAATGAAGGAACGCCTATTCACGCATGTCGCCACACAGAAGACGCTCTAACTGAGAATTGAACAGGCAACGTCTAACTGTGAGGCAGCAACGCAACCGCAGCACCACCACCGGAGATAACCTCTTACTATCTTTATGAAAATATGCTTAAGAGGTAAGTGTGTGCCTAAGTAAAAACTGCCTGTAAGTCATATCAAGTACATAAAACTTATACACTCAAACAGAAAAGTGCAAAATTAATGCAAATTATAATGCAAGCATGTTACATGCATCAAAGGGGACTAATGGTGGCAAATGAAAGTGAAGAACACACTCTTGTATTGCATCCATTTATTTGTCATGTGACATGCTTTTATAGCATAACTTGTGCAAATTCCCATTCAGACAGACCTCTACTGTGAAAGGGCAATGGACAACTATGAGAACATGGGTATAATACTCCATAAATGTAAAATGTTATAATTAAAAAGTTGAGTATATTTGCCCTACTTTCTGTGCTTCGTTATGTCTGTGTTGATATGGCAAACACTGAAAATGTCAATATTTTATGATAATATTATGAGTTCAAGGTTCAATTCTATAGAGGGTGGTTTCTGTGTGAAAGCAGGGATCGTCGATGTCCATATTTTAATTGTATAAGAACAGAGAGTTGAGAAATTATCACAGAGATACTTTTTTTTTAGTTTTTGGCTTCATCCTTTGTTTGGCATTGCTTATCAGTGACTGTCGGCAGTCACTAGCACTGAATGACAGTTCACTTCCTAAGGCAAACTCTCAAAATCTTGCTTTAGAATACTATCAGTGGTGCAAATAAGACTTGAACCATTGCACTCCAGTCAATACTCTGGACAGTACTGATTGCCAAAAAGACACCTGCTATGCAGCTTTCTCTGTGGCTCAATGCTTTAATGCAGTAATTTATGAGTAATAGAGCCAGCAATGTAGTGTTTGATTCTGGTATCATTATTCATGGTTAAAGAAATGTTTGCACAATGGAACCTGAATACACTTGTAATTTTCAAAGTCTGGGTTGTAATGACAGAAGTGTGCATAATGGATTATAAACATGATAATTTTGATATTTGTCTCTTGCAGCCTTCTGACTACTGAATATAGTAACAGCACATTTTTATATGCATGATGTAACAAACATACCATGGGCTAAAATGTGAGGAAGCAAAATCAGCAACAGAATGAATTGTGAAAATATTCATCCTTAATCATAGCCGTTGTAAATGTATCAGAACAAGTATTCATGAAAATAAGATATTTCCTTAAAACAGGTATGCATTTTACTTGTACATGCTCCGTACAATGTGACCTCATTTAAGCTTCTGTGTAACCCCTTCCTCAAGAAGTCTCATGATATTTAGGTATGATGATGATGTGTGACAGAAATGCAAGTTACAGTGTGGCAAATACTGCTAACACAGTGAATGTTTCAAGGTAATGCTATAGTTGCAGGGTTCAATGCACCAATTCCACCAATTGGAAAACATCAGCAGACTGTTTAATGTTTTCCTTTTTTATTATTTTTATCATCTTTTTAGCTCTTGCTTTTGTGTGACACTAACACTGAGCACTTTTGACTGTCAGAGGTCACTAGCAATAAACCACAGGCACTTTCTTAAGGCAAAAACTCAAAATGTTTTTTTTTATGTAACTGACTCTGTAATCCAACATGTTAATGCAGTAAATTCTGAGAAGCAGCAGAGGTAATGGAAAGGTCAAATCCAGATTACAGATTGTTTTACTGAGGGGATCAGAATAAAGTTGTTTTATTAGTAATTGAACATGAAGTACAATTTTCAAGTTGCAAACTGAAATTTGCAACACAACTCTGTGTAATGAATGCTAAATAAGTATCAGCAGCAACATTTGATGACTTCAGAGTGGACAAGTGTAAAAATACTGAGCATCACACTTTGCCATGTCTCACTGTCATGTTTCACACCTGGAGTGTACTTTGAAGCAATCATATCCAAACTCTCTGCCAGGCTATTTTCTTGCTTTCTATTGCACAGATGCAGTTGATGAAGTTGTCTGTCATTGTTCACAGGCTGTTACACATGAGATCTGAACTGGATGCCAATTCCCTGTCATATTCCCACATATCCTTGAGAAGACATGGCAGATGATGGTGAGGGTGGTGCTCCATTTAGAGTCCAAATATAGTATCAGGGGTAGTCCATAATATTTGTTGAACTCTTCGTAAAGCACTACAGCTGGAGGCTTCTGCAGGAGGACTATACCAGTTATCAGTACAAGGCTGAAGCTTGGAATAGCCAGGAGAAAGTTGCCACTAATGCAAATGGCATTCCACACACTAATGCACACTAATACAGTTAGCTGCCTGTCGGGTGCCAGGATCTGCCACATAACACAAGCATTCAGGTCACTCCAGAACAAGTACAAAAACAACTTTGTCATTGTCCATGTTGGTGTGAATGACATGAGATGTACCTCCCTGGACTACATCAAAAAAGACATGGAAGAGCTCTCTGATCATGTAGCCCAGGCCGGTATGACCCTTACCCTGAGTAGCAATCCTGCCCTCACCAAGAATGATGCCACAGTATAAGGAAAAAATTATCAGTTTCAACAATTAGCTAAGTTTCTGGTGTCATTCAAAGGGGATCCAGTATCTGTCCGACTAGGATGACATGCTCGACAAGCCACATTGCTTCACAAGAGATGGCTTGCACCTGTCACCCTTAGGCTTTTGAATACTGGCCAAGGCTCTTGCTGCCCCCATAGTGCCTTTTTTAGGCAAGGCTCAAAAGACAAACCCACCAACATAAAGAGCACAAGTAACCAAAAACTGAGGGTAATGCTACTCAACGCCAGAAGTCTAAACCTCTAAACCTCAAAATGCATGCACTTGAGGCACTCCTCAGTATGGTGAACATCGACATCTGTGCAGTAACAGAAACCTGGTTTAAGGCTCCTGATAGCAACCCAGCACTACTAGGCTATAACTCATACCCTACCTTTTGGCCACAGGACCAGGCCCAAAACACAAAAGGCGGAGGTGTATCCATATTCATCAAGGATACCCACATCTCCAGGTTAGTGGTGCAGCACAATGCATCAGAGATCATCCATGTGCAACTAACAATGGGCAAAACTGTAATCCAAATTGTAGCTTGCTACAGATTACCCACCATGGCCCAGGGCCCCCATTCCGCATTTCTGGACACAGTGGGAAATATGAAGGTCCTACCAAACACCCTAATACTGGGTGATTTCAATTACCCAAACATAAACTGAGAGAACTACTCAAGTACTAACTCCCTTGCCCAACGCTTCCTAGAATTTATAAACTCGAATGCCCTGAATCAACTGGTCAACACCCCCACCAGAGGGAACAACATATTGGACCTGGTCATCAACAACATGGGCGACTGGTGTTCCACACCGAAGGTCAACCCCTTGCTGGTTAGATCAGACCATGGACTAATCACTCTGAATATCCACATTCCGCCCCCGCCCCCCAATCAAGGAAACCACCATGAAAAACTTTTCAAAAGCAGACTTCATGTTACTTAAGACCGAAGTGGAAAGGTTCGCAGCCCCCATGCTAAAGGACAATGCTGTCCAAGCTGCTGAAACCTTTACAAAGGCACTCTATGAGCATCTGCAGGAATTCATGGATCGTGCTATCCCAAGTAAAACCAAGACTCACTCCTCCAAGAAAAGGAAACCAGTCTGGTGGACCCCTGCCATAAACAAGCTATACAACAGAAGAAGGAAACTAGTACAGAAAAGAGTAAAATCCCAAGAAGGAAAAACATCCCTGATCAGTATCAGCAAGAAACTATGATCCCTCATTAAATCATTCAAGGCTAGTTTTGAAAGAAAAATTGCCAATGACTCCAAAGATAACCACAAAGTGTTCTTTATCTATGTCAAGAACCTAAGTTGAAACTCTCAGATCTGCTCTGAGTTAGTGCAGAATGGCACAAAATACACTGAACTGACTGATATTGCCAACATTCTAGCAGACAGGTTTAGTGCAAACTTCACCCCCCTCTCACCCCCTAAAGGGCCCATAACCATACCAGAAGAATGTAGGGCCCCATCAATCACCGACACACAGGTTAAAACAGCCTTATTCTAAGCCAAAAACACAGCTTCAATGGGACCAAATGGTGTCCCAGGCTGTGTCTTACAAGAGATCCAAAATGAACTAACCCCTCACCTAAACACACTATTCAAACTCAGCCTCTCTACAGGCTACGTACCCACAGAGTGGCGCACAGCAACAGTTATCCTGCTCCACAAAGGTGGAGCCACAACGGACCCTGGGAACTATTGCCCTATAAGCCTGACTAGCCTGGTCTGCAAGGCTATGGAACGCATCATCATGGAACTCATTAACAGAGACATTGGGAACCTCCAAACCTTGGACCCTACCCAGTTTGGCTTTGTTAAGAGCAGATCATTCCTCCTAAACCTGGTGGACTTCTTTGAGATGGTTACCAAGGCATTAGATAAGGGAAAGAAGGTCCACACAGCCTACCTAGACCTCGCAAAGGCTTTCAACACCATTCCCCATTCTAGTATTATAGACAAGCTCACCAGCTTGAACATAAACCCCTATGTCATGAGATGGGTTGCCAACTGGCTCATGGATAGAACCCACATGGTGAGAGTTGCAGGCTCTACGTCCGACTCTAAACCGGTTACAAGTGGTGTCCCCCCAGGGCTCAGTCCTAGGACCCCTCCTGTTAGGTATATACTTCTCAGAGGTACAGGCAAGCATAGGACCAAGGACCAGGCAAGCAGACAACTGCAAACTAGGGGCCATAATTGATTCTCTGGCTGATACAGACACCCTCCAGATGGGTCTCACTGAGACGGATACCTGGTGTCAAAATCATGGCCTCAAGCTAAATGCCAAAAAGTGCATAGTCATCCCCTTTGGAAAAAACAAAGTACCCGCAAACTACCACATAGGTGGTAGTCCCCTAAATACAGAAAATGTAATAAGGGATCTGGGGACCCAAGTAGATAGTAATCTCTCCTTTGATAATCATATTGCCAAGGTGGTTAGAAAATCCTTCTATGTGGTCCACCTAATCACAAAAGGGTTTGCATCTAGAACAAAAGAGGTTATTGTGCCTCTCTACTCATCACTCATTAGACCCATCATAGAATACAGCACCCCATTTGGGATGTACCTTACAAGACACCTGCGACAGCTGGAAAGACCACAAAAGTACCTCACCAACAGGATTACTGGCCTCAAACAGATGCCCTATGCAGCCTGACTCAAGAAACTCCAGCTGTACTCGATTGCATACCACTTACTCAGAGGTGATCTCTGCCTGACATACAAGGCCATGTCCAACCCAGAATTGATAGACATGCTCCACCTAAAAAAAAAAAAAAATCCCGGAGAGCCACACGCTCTAGAGATATAAACCTCACCACAACAATAAATAGGACATGCTGGAGGGATAGATTCCTATCCCAGACACTCCCCATGCTTTGGAACAGGATTCCAATATACATCAGGCAGAGCCCCTCACTAACACTCTTCAAGAGAAACCTTGACGGGTGGATGGGAAACAGAAAATTTACCCCGGGAATCACTGCAGTGGCTCTGCTGGACAGTGGCACAGGGAACTAATGGCTCTGCTGGACAGAGGCACAGGAAACTAATCTAAAGGGGTGGCAAAAGCCAACACATTCTGGCTAGGCTTATAAATGCCCTTGGGCAGATAGCCTAGTACATACCTATGAACCTATGAACCTATATATAATTTTGTCACCATTGCAGTGGCATAAAAAGGCACAAGCAGAATCTTTTGAGATGATGGGAGGTAGAATTTAGAACTGCTGACAGCCCTAAATAGTGTAAATATGATGACCCATCACCAGCCATTAGAATACCATGGATTTCCAAGACATGCAGTATTTTATTATGTTTATTTCTCTGCTTTCTGTTCTGTAGGGCTTCTGAAGAGATAGCTTGGAATAGGGAGCTGCATCAGAAAGGAGTGACATGCCTCAAAGTGATACAGGGTAAGTATAGCTCAGGTATGAATGCTAGCAAAGTCCCAAACCTTTGGAAGAGATGTATAATAACCCCTCTTTACAAAAGAGGTAAATCAAATGAACTAACAAACTACAGACTGTCTCTGTACTATCCCCTCTATCTAAACTACTTGAAAAGTGTCTACACTTGCAATTACTAAACCACTTTATCCATAAAAACTTTCTTACACCCACTCAACATGGATTTAAGCCTGCACACAGTACAATAATTGCCCTCATCTCCTTTAATGATATCCTACTCAACATGGATCTAGGCCTGCACACAGAAGAATAATTGCCCTCATCTTCTTGAATGATATAGTAAACAAAGCCAGGGACTCCGGACAGTTAACCTCTATAATACTACTAGATCTGTCAAACGCCTTTGATACAGTATCACATGACAAACTTCTACAGAAATTCTCTTCACTAGGATGTTTACAACCCTTCCAACAATGGATTAACAGCTATCTATCCAACAATGTGCTAAATGGCAAGTCTACCTATCGCAATAACAGACTAACAAAACGGGAGTCTCCTGTTAAATATCTTCATCAATAACTTACACACCACCTCCCTGCATAGTACATTAATGCAATACACCAATGAGTCCACCATCATCTCCTCATCTAACAAGAAATAACACAAAATGCCTTTACCTCAATAGAATATTGGCTAAAGCACATTTACTGCTTAACCCCAACAAAACCAAACTTCTGCTTTTTAAACCCAAAACATTCTCATTTGTATTTAAAATTTACTCTCAAAACAAAAAACAGAGATTGCAGCTGTAACACATGGTAAGCTTCTAGACAATAAACTCACATTTAAACAACATTTCAAACTTGGGCCACTCTACAAACACAAAAACTTAATGGATCCTTCTACCAAAAGAATACTAGTTAATATGTACTTAATCCCCTCTCTACTATATGGAGATCTTATTTTCACCAACCTGCACTTGTCCCTGAAAATAAACTTCAGTCTTGCTACTACAAGATCACCAAATTTGCCACAAGCTTATCATACCACTCCCACCATTGCAAAACTCTTACAGAGCTAAACCGGCTTGAATTACATCACCATCTTAACTATCTTCAGCTATCTATCGCACATAAAATTATATACAGTCTAGATACCCGTCCCAACCTAAAACCTATTCTGCACAGCTACATTCCCACCAGAACTCTGACTCTGTTCACTTGACAAACAACTAATAAGTGTACCCAAAGCTAATAGAAGAGCTGGCCAGTGTCTTTATTCCTATGCTACAGCTAAACTATGGAACGCTTTACCAGAAAATATTACTAGTGTAGATAACTCCAAGAAATTTAAGACTACACTTAAAAAACACCTACTTAACTCACACACCTGCCTATGCTTTAAGACTAATATATAACCCACACCTCTACTTCTTAACCTCTCAATGTCATCATTCTCCCAAAATGTTTATTCTACCTATTTTCTGTCTTTTACTTACTAACCTCCAACTACCTCCTACATACGTCTTAGCCCTTGCTGCCCTCCACTACCTCTTATCTTAAAACTCCCTCTTGCTCCCATTTATCCTATTTTCCTACTGACTCATTCCTTAACTCATCTCTCAAACATGCAGAAAAATAGTCCACGTTCCAACATCTTATCCTGACTTTCTCCTCTAACCCTCCACCCAAACACCACAAATAATTTCCTTCCATTTAAACCACCTTTGCTTTCTTGAGTTACTATCAAATGTTCATTACATTACTCATTCGTATCTACCTGTAATTGACCAGTTAATGTATTTTTACATATGTATTTCATTTGTATTTTGTTATGCAGACCACAATTCTTACTGTAAGTGCTATTTCAGCATCTCCAATATAACTTTGTACAAATTATTGCAACAAATGTTGCAATGCTGCTTACATTTTATTTGATATATAAGTAATATGTTTAATATGGTAAATGTTATTATTAAACATTGCTGGAGCTTTTCTCCCAGGCCCTCTGCTAAAAATGGGTTTCTTATCCAGCTGGACTTTCCCATTCACCAAATGTCAATAAATAAATAAATAATAACACATCAGAAATTCATTTAAGTTTACAAAATATCAGGGCAACAGTCTATATTAACTTGGGACATACACAACTGAGTAGGCATATCTCACCTATATATAAAGCATATGTCTGCTCCAGTAGCTCTTGATCATGGTATTAGGTAATGTATAAGTCAGCTTAGCTGTGTGAGAGTTCAGTTCTAAGCAGCTACAATTAGTTTTGTTACAGAATAATCTATATAATCTGCTTTCTGCAATCATTATGTGCCATTAAACATTGAATGTGGATGTCTTTAATTGGAATGCATATATCATTTATGCCATTTTTACCAAGCTGTTTGCCTAATATCTAAAATAACACTGAAATTGATGTGTTTTATGGCACATTCATAAATGGTTGTGACCAGGTTACCATATTATTGTGTAACTCTGGATATATTAAGAAACATTACAATGTCATGGAAATGATACTATTGTATATGTTTTCTCTCCCTCTACCGTATATTTCTTTTTTTTGTTTTGCAACATAATTCCTGCTGCAACATAAATGACCATCAACTAAAATGACCACTAGGGATCAGACCACAGTACTTCCACAGTTGGCCATGGCAGCACCACCACAGGCAGCACAGACACCCAGCACTTTGGGGTCCCAACCTGTCAGCTTTGTCTCCACAACTCCTGCACTACTTGCTCCATCTGCATCAGGTAACTCTACCCCAGAGGCTGGGCAGTGGTACACACTGGAAGTACTAGTGGAGGTGGTGATTTTTGTCACCTGCCATGAACTGACAGGGCTGGTCGATGACATTATGGAGAAGTGCCTTGGTGCCTGAATCATTAGAATTGAGAATGTTCTGCATCAAATAACCAAGCTGATACCCTGTACAGCACTGCCTCAGGTGTCAGTGACAGTAGACAGTAAACAGTGATTACAATTCTGATGGTGAGGACCTGAGTCTTATTTTTTTTATGTTGTGCCTCCAATGTCCCATTCATGGTTCTCCCTAACCTTTGATGTCTATCAGTATCCCTGTCTGTCTTGTATGTCCTGTATGCTTGTACCTGCTACCTAGCCTACTGTACCCCCCTAGCCATCTTATGCCTGTCCACACCTTCCCCAACACTCTTCTTTATAAAATAAAAATAAAACCTGTCCCAGGAAAAAAAGTTATGACCCATACATAGCTCTCCACTTTGCCTGTGTGTTGTGTGTGCACGTGTGTGCGTTTGTGTGTGTGTGTGTGTGTGTGTGTGTGTGTGTGTGTGTGTGTGTGTGTGTGTGTGTGTGTGTGCATCTGTAACACACTTGATATGGTCCGTTACTTATACAACATTATGCACTTGTTGTACCCATCCCTGAAGTTATGACTATACAAATTCATCAAATTACTTATACAGGTATACAGTAATCTTGTGAAGAAGTGGATAGCTATGATGTTGTCTCACCAGCACCCTACACATCCCTCTGTTCTTCCCCTTTTCTCCAACATCCCCCTCCCTTCTAGCATCCATTTTCACCACTGTCTTATCAACCCCTAGTCACACATTTAATCTGGTCAAAACATAGAATCACACACAGCACACATAGCCAGAGATGGCCCATAAAACAAACCTTTAATTTTTGTCCTCAGCATTTGTAAGACATGGTAAATGCCAGTAAATGGTATTTCATGGCCTGTAGCAAAAACTGAAGAATTTCCCTTTGACCATGGTAGTACAGTTCTCATCACACAAACGTGCTTAGTCCAGGTTCATTAAACAAATGTAAATTGATAGTGCTATGAGGAGACAGTTACTCTTACATGTTTATTAGGTTACAAAATGTAATACACATTTTATGGGATGTAACAATTCTCATTACTGTCATGAAGCCTGAAGCTTACACTCTCCTACAATCTTCCTTGCTCCAGTCTTTTGTTGTTGTCCTTTCAAAAGTGTTATTTTGCTATGTCCTGCATTGTCTTTCAAATACTGGTCATGTTGATAGACTGCTTTTGCATAGTGTTAAAGGCTCAAATCCAGAAGTATGTCAACATTACTTAATGTTTTTTCATGTTAATATTATGGATGGCCACCAGTATCTTGCTTATGTCTTAATCGTGGTTCATCTACCCTACCCATGCTTTTTCCCTGTTGGAAATACTTTATTGTACAGGTCACAAAACTAAGACTAACACACCACAAAGATAGCCAGAAATGGACCATAAACAAAAATATTTTTTTCTCTCTCTCTCTGTCTCTCCCTGTCTATTTATCTCTCACCCTTATGTGCCGCCAGTCTTTGTCCTTGGTATTTGCACTATGCCTGGCACCAACTACACTGATAACTCATGATAAGCAACAGTCCACATTTTATGGCAAAAACTGGTGAGTTTTTGCCTTCAATTGCATTAATCTGCTGCCCTCATGCTACCATATGGGATGCTTCAATTACCATTACTATTATGAAATTCACTGCACACATACTCCCATATAAGGGATGTTTCAGTTTCCATTACTGCTGTTCTATATGCTGCACACATACTCCCATATATGGGATGTTTTCGTTGTAACTACTTTTCTGTTGTATGCTGCATAATACACCCATGTAGGGATTGTTTCAGTTGTCATTACTGTTGTGTTGTATGCTGCATATGCTCCCATATATTTGATGTTTCATTTGTCATTACTGTTGAATTGTATGCTGTACACATACTCCCATATATGGGATGTTTCATTTGCCATTACTGTTATGAAGTACACTACATGCATACTACCTTGATTCATACCATTTTCATTGCCCTCTAAATTTGTGTTTTAACACCTGTCATTTGCCTTCCTTTGAGGAGTGATCATATCTATAGACTGTCGATGCAGACTGACACATGTTTGAATCCAGCATCAGGAGTGAAATTAGAAATATTATCATTTCTCACTAAATTTTGCTCTGTTAAATTATGGATGCATATGTTATTCCACCAGCAGTAGCCTGATTGTTCCTTTATGTTATTCACAATTATTGCAACCCTGCTTATACTTTCCCAGGAATAAGTGCAAGACATAGGTCAAAGCAAGACTTTATGGGGTGGCAATTATACAGTAGGCAAACTTAAAAAAAATGGCTCCTATACACTTAGAACAAGGTATGATTACATTTGAAGTCTGGCATGTAGATGTGTACTATCAAGTAGTGACTTTAATACTCAGTGATGTGATATAAGTGACTACAATGGCATAATGAACACTACAAAATGGCTTAAACATGTGGATAGTCACAAGATATGAGGACAGTGCAAGTATGCACCTATATTATTCATATGAGTACTTTATTGCAATGATCATGACACGTGTAAATGATGATACAGAAAGCATCAATATGACACACATCTGTTATGAAATAGCTTAGAATTACAGCTCCCTATATGTCTGTACTCCTTATTTGCACAAAGCTTGGCGTGGAGAACCATAGACCATTGTTAATTTACATTCTAACCTCAAAACCCCAAAAAGAATTATGCATATGATAATACTTTGAAATTGTTGACAGCAAACATTAATGTCAGTGGCTTATATTATTTGTATATGTTTTAATGACTTAACTCAAGGTATAATCAGTTCACTGTGATGCTTTTTAAACAATACATAATGTAAATTATGTTTGTACTCCAACACATTATATTTGCAAATGATGTACAATTTGTAGAACCTTTGCACATATCAATGCTGAGTAGCATTAAGCAGAGCACTTTCATATGTTTGACTTTTATGTTTTGAATTTACATTGCAAATTATGCACACATTATAAAATATTTGCAGTGGCACACCAACAAATGAAGATTTTTCATACAATGATCCTGAGCTGAACAATCAGGAATACTTGGTTGTTTCTCAGCTGTTTGACAACTGTGCTTATCATCCATTATTAACATGGTCACTACTCCATAATGTAAAACAACTACATCTCACTCACACTTACACAATGTCCAAGATGAAAAGATCATCATCATCATCATCATCATCGTCCCCCTTTTTCCCATTTACATGGGGTTGGGGTATCGTATTAACTGTTGCCAACTCTCTTGATTCAGTGCCACTCTCCTGCCTTCTTCAACACTCATGCCTGACTGTCGCAGATCTTCTTTCACACAATCCATCCACCTCTTTGCTGGATGCCCTCGCTTCCTCTTACCTTCTTCCTGTCTGTCCCAAATCTCCCTCACCAGATTGTCTTCTGCTTTTCTACACATGTGCCCATACCATCGTAATCTGTTCTCTTTGATCTTTTCTGCAATTGGAGCTACTTTGGCTTCTGCTCTTATGTCCTCCTTTCTTCGCCTGTCCTGCAGTGTACATCCTACCACCTTTCTCAGGCACTTCATTTCCATCACCTCTAGCTTCTTCAACTGTTCTGCCTTTACTGCCCAAGTTTCTGTACCATACACTAGTACTGGTCGCACCACTGTCTTGTACACCTTACTTTTCAGCTTCTTTGGCATTCTTCTGTCATAGACTACACCTGATACTCTATGCCAGTTGGCTGTAGCCCCTCTGATTCTAGCTTTGACCTCTTCATTCAGACTACCCTTCTCCTCAACCACCCCTCCCAGATACTTGAAGCTGTTTACCTGTTCCACTATCTTCCCATCTATCTCTGTTCTCAGCTTCTTCTGATTTCCCCAATCTGCTGCCATTACCACTGTCTTATCTGTGCTTAGTTTCATCCCATGTGCCTTCAGATTTGCATTCCATTCTCCTATCCTTTGCTGAAGTTCTAGATCAGAGTCTCCCTGTACTGCCACATTGTCTGCATACAGAAGCTTTGTTGCTCTGACCCCTCCAACCTGTTTGCTGATGTAGTCCATTACCAGTATGAACAGCAGTGGGTTCAGAGCTGAACCCTGGTGTACACCCACTCCCACTGGGAACCCCTCAGTGAGGCCAAACACTGTTCATACTTGAGTCACTGGGTCCTTGTACATAGCCTGTACTAATTCTACCAATGTTTCTGGGACTTCAAACCACCGCAGTACTGCCCAGATCAGCTTTCTTGGGACCTTGTCATATGCTTTCTCTAAGTCTAGGAAAGCCTAGTTTGACTCTCTCCTCTTCTCTAGTTTCTTCTCAAGTATCTGTCTCAATGCAAACATCGGGTCAGTTGTGCTGCATCCTGATCTGAATCCGAACTGTTCATCTCCCATCTTACATTCTACTGTTCTATGTATCCGTTTATCAATCACCCTCTCCAGAACTTTCATGCAATGTGATAGGAGTTTGATGCCTCTGTACTGTGCACAGTTGTGGATGTCCCCTTTGTTCTTGTACACTGGCATGAGTATGCTTATTCTCCAGTCATCTGGGATACGCCTTTCTCTCCACACTGCAATTAGTACCCTCAGGAGCCATTTCTCCCCTAGCTCACCCAGCATCTTTATCATAGCTGCTGTGACCTCATCTGAGCCTGCTGCTTTCCCTGACTTCATTTTCCTTAGTGCTGCTCTTACTTCTTCTAAGCTGGGCTCCTCTTCTACTCTCATTGTAGGTTGTTTCTGGGGCAGTACTGCTTCTGTGGGGTTTTCTTCATTCAGAAGCTGCTGTAAATACTCCTTCCATCTGCCTTTGATGTCCTGTGGGCTGGTAAGCAGGTTGTTTCTGGAATCCCTTATGAAGGGTGTCTGACTATCTTCTTTATCTTTCTGTCTTTGCCTTGCAACTTGGTATAGTTTCTTTGTGCCCCTTACTGAGTCACTTTCCAGAAGCTGATAGAGTGCCTCTGATGCCCTATTCTTTGCTATTGCAACTTCTTTCTTAGTTTCTTTGTTAGCCAACCAGTAGTCCTTTCTAGCTTGGTCAGTCTTTTCAATCTCCCACTTCTTCCTGCACTCCTTCTTTCTTTTGATTACTTCCTGCACTTCTGCATTCCACCACCAGCTTTCCTTATGTACCTTATTTCCATACATGGCTCGGCCACATATCTTTTCTGTAGTCCTAACACATGCTGTTTTAGGCGCTGCCACTCTTCTTCAACTCCACCTATTTCCTCCTCTTCTTGGGGTGCTAGAGCCCTGAGTAATTCCTTGAACTGCTGTACTTTCTCTCCAGTCAACTTCCAGGTCTTCAGCCTGGTCTCTGTTGACCTTAGAGCCTTCTCTGACCACTGCTTGCAGCTGATTGTGGCAACTACTGGTTTATGCTGTGAACCGACTGTTTCACTGGGGATGACTTTGCAATCATGGATTCTACCCCAGTGCCTTTTCCTTACTAGGAGGAAGTCTACCTGAGTTGCATGTTGGCTACTCTTGTATGTGATCTTGTGACTGTCTCTCTTTCTGAACCATGTGTTGGCTACTATCAAGCCATTTGCCAGACAGAAATCTAGAATAGCTTCTCCTTCTTTATTCCTATTGCTCTACCCATGTGGACCCAGGCAGTCCTCATATCCTGTTCTGTCTGTCCCGATATGTGCATTTAAGTCACCCATTATCAGCACCAATTCATGTTGTCCTGCTTTATCTAGTAGGTCCTGCAACTGCTGTCTGAATCCAAGATGAAAAGATATATAACTTATCTGAGCAGCATGTAATTACTTGTGATCAATACTCTTTTGTCTGCTTATCAAGACACATTCCTTTTCACCCAAACCTGTGATGCACTCTATCTGCTCTGCAACACACTGATGAGGTTGTCCTTTCATACATGCATTATCTCATAATAATAAGCAGTCTTATCTTGTGGTACTGGCAGTTAATACAATGTACTCTAGCTTGTGTACTTAAGTAGATGTTTGCATCCAACAGTCACTGGCTAATATGAATGTGTGTGTGTGTGTGTGTGTGTGTGTGTGTGTGTGTGTGTGTGTGTGTGTGTGTGTGTGTGTGTGTGTGTGTGTGTGTATGTGTGTGTGTGTGTGTGTGTGTCCTGCTAGGTAAGAATGTCATCACTCATAGATCTGATGTGCACACTTCCCCTCAGGAGAGACATTAATAATTGGGAAAGTACTCATCCATCAATTTATTCTGCTTTTAGCTCAAATGTCTTTTCTGCAGCACACTGATGAGGTCAACCTTTCAAATGTGCAGTATCTCACACTTAAAGTCTGAATTCTCCTGTGTTTTTTGTGAATGATACAATTTATTTGTGTACTTAGGTAAGTAGGTATTTAAATCCAACACTGTCTGACTAGTATGAGTGTGTATTTATCTTTAATTCAAGTTAGGAGTGGTTTGACTGACAGATCTGATGTGTACACTTCCACTCAGGAGAAACTTTTACACTGGGAGGGGGCTCTGTCATCAATTTATCCCTTTTAGCCAAATCATCTTCTCTGCAACACATTGATGAGGTCCTCCTTTCAAATATGCAATACCTCACACTTAAAGTTTATCCTGTGGTGTTTGCAGTTGATACAATGTACTATAAACTGTTCAGTTAGGTAAGTAGGTATTCAAATCCAGAAATTAACTCTTGACTCACTTGTATCAGTGTGCATCTAATATTCTAGATCAAGGTAGGAATGGCTTCAACCACCGGTCTGTTCTGTAGATTTACACTGGGAAAGGAATCACCCATCACTTTCAGACTCATTTTAGCATACACATCTTCTTTCAAATGAGCTGCATCTCACAGTTGTGGTCATACTTCTTCTATGGTGCTGGCACTTGATACAATGTACTCTAGCTTCTCTGCTTAGATATGTAACTGTTTAAATCCAGTAATGACTCACTTGTGTGATTGTAGAACTAGGTATTTACACTTGGAGAGTGCTCTCAGACCACATACTGTCCTTTTTGCCCAGACATCTGCTTTTCTTAACAATGATGTGGCCATCCATTGAAATTTGCTCTATCTCGCCCTTGTAGTAAGACTTCTTCAGTGACATCAGTGACTGACACAATGCTGTCTAGTTTTCAGTCTTAGACAGGCTGGTGTTTGAATCTAGAATTTTCTAAATATTCTGAGTGTGTGCTACTACAGTCACAGGGATGAATGGATTATCCAGCACATGCAGTACGTATACCTCCATCCAACTGTGTGGTATGTATACCTCTATCCAACACATGTGGTATGTATACCTCCAATCAGGAAAGATATTGGCAGAGAGAGAACTTACACTACCCTTTTTCACTCACGTTTAAGTCCTACAGATATGCTTTGCAACACAATGATGATGTTATGCCTTTAAATTTGTTTGGACTTGAAGTAAGACTTTGCTTGTGGTACATGTGATTAATGCACGCTAATATAGATTGTGGACTTACATGGGCAGCTGTTCAAATCCAGCACAAAGCCCCCTAATATGAAATTGTAGTGACATGAAACACTGTTTTATCCAACATTTCCACAAACCTTTTCCATACCTTTTAGGTCTAATACAACTCTTTCAACACATTGATGATTTCATCCTATTCAAATAGGTGTTCTGTGACCTTTGTGGTAAGACTTCTCCTGTAGAGCATGCAGTTAATACTGACTTTTATAGCATGTGGTCTTAGATAGGTGAACATTCACAACCAACAATGCATATGTGCAAAACAGTATTGACAGAAAAGAGTGGCACACTCAAAAACTGGTGATATGGCTACCTCACAGTTGTGTGAACAGTAACATGGCTAAAACATTTTGATCCCTCAAGATATATCTTAGAGGATACATGACCATTCAAAACATTACTTATTGGGGACCTTGAAGTGTGCCCTGTCTGACACCAGTACATTAAAGTCTCCTGTGGTAGAAACAGGCAAAGCACAGATCTCTAAATTTTTGAACTTGAGAGGCATGGCTTTGAATTTGATAATGTATGTTTACCAATCAACAGTGACAGGCTAGAGTGCCTTAAACTAACAGGGATGATATTAACAGGGCCACCCTTTTTGATGCCTCAGACTCCATTTAAGGGAGCCATAACTATTCCAACATACTACTGATGTAATGCCTTCAAGTGTGTGCTCATGACACATCAGATATGCTTATTTCTTTGACATCAGTGATTGATAAACAGCTCTATGATGTACAACCTCAGTCAGGTGTTTGTGTCTGGCAAGATGTAACTACTGAGTATTTCAGAGAATGCTTACAGGCATGATTTGCTTTCCCAAAAGGAATGCTATTTTTTCAACTACATGGAAACATTTATGTATGCCTTTTATTATTTTATTCACAATATAGTGAGTAAAAGCCTTAATGGCTTATTCATCAGTTATTGATGTGCTTAATGCTGGGAAGTGCTCACAAAGTGTAAATGCGCCTGTGTCATGATACATTCTTAAGGTTTTGTGGTAGGTAGGTGATATTAATGCATTCATTGCTGTACTTCTTTATGAGCATGCCCAGTATGATTATATAGAAGGTGTGTGCTATTTAGCACAAAGCTCATTAAGTAATCAGTGTTATAAGGCAGTTATTGTCATTTGTCCTTATTTATTAAAATTTAATAAAACTAACTTCAGGAAGCATGCTTTGCTATTGTCCATGCAATGGAGTTAGTGACTTATGCACGGGAGGATAGCAATTGTTGCAGGCCAGGGTACAGTTGTTAAATATGAAATATAAATTTGAAACAGTTTGCTTAATAGTAGGTGTTAGTGTTTCACCTGTTTGTGATTTATGTTAGTGCACTGTAATACAGGTATTTCTAATGCATTCAACAAGGCTCACTTCAGGGCACAATATGATGTACAACATGATACTATACTGCATTCAGAGGTATATTCTTGCAGTAGAAAGGACATAAGTAATATGATCAATTACACTTACACAAATGCATTATACTCAAATAATTTTAAAATGATAGGTGATACATTTCATCTGTAGCTAGATGTCATTATGGAATACTACTGGTATGTAATTTTGGGATTGGGGGTCTAATTCTTGTATGGGTTAAAAATAGAAAACAAAAAAAAGATGCCAGATGGAGTAATCCTTCAATCCCAACAGGTTTATTGTTAGAGCTTTCATTCATCCAAGGTACAATGAACTTCTTCAGACAAACCCATCCCAACATCCCTTTCTTTAAATATGCATTTCAATTAGAAAAATATCAAACCATTAAGTATTAAAGTGGTATACTAATGTTCACATATAAAAAGAAGTAAAAAAAAACAAATTACAGCTTAGATTATTCCTTGACACAACTACTAAATGCTGCATACTAAATATGAGCCAGCCTCTAATGATATAATAAGGCCATAATACAATACCATAAGACATTACTTGGCCATTAGTTAGCCTAAAATAAGGCTTTAAACAATTAAAACCACAGCTATCTTTCCAAAGATTTAAATTTTAGTACATATTTAATTGAGCAATATTCATTTAAACCTGGGAAAACATAAGCATTTGTTCTCAATTGCCATAAAATCTCTTGCTCCTCTAGCTTCAATTCCCATGGACCACCCCTAAGATTCTTGCTAACCTGCTCAATACTAGTGTATTAAAAACAATGCATGGGGGTCTCCACTATATGTTTGGCTAAAACATTAGTACCAATATGCCTGGCAATCTGAAATTGATGCTCATAAATCCTGTTTGAATGCACGCTCGGTCTTCCCTATATAAAAACTGTTGCATTGCTGACACATAGCCAGATACACTGTCCCTGATGTCTGATAATTAAATTTTCCCTTTACTGAGTAAACTTTGTTATGAATATTAAACTCCTTCACAAATTTAATGTACCTACAATAATGGCAATGTCCACACTTATTCATCCCCAGGTACTTAGCTTTGGTGTTGCATGCCTCTCCAAAATAGCCATGTAATGTCTTATGGTATTGTATTATGGTCTTATTATATCATTAGAGGCTGGCTTGTATTTAGTATGCAGCATTTAGTAGTTGTGTCAAAGAATAATCTAAGCTGTAATTTGTTTTTTTTTTTTACTTCTGGCATCTGTTTTTTGTTTTCTATTTTTAAGTATGTTGGTTCAGTTTTTTCTTGTATGGATTACCTATCAATTTGTGGAATTTCTATCACAAATACATACATCATATATGTAGGGATATAAAACAATGTAAGAAACTTCTCTATGTGTAAGATTTTCAGTCCATATATCTGTAGTTAATCACTGTATATTAATCAGATCAGACAAAAGTAGTAGAAGTAACGAACTTAAACTGATCTTAAGTAAAAAAAAATAATAAAAATATATAATTGTATAAAATTACTAAGTATTTGAAAGTAATCCAAGCAAGGCAGGCAGTCTGTTTCCAGTTGAAAATGCTTTAATAAGTACACAGACAAGCAATCTAAGTAAAACAAAAATAGAGTAATAGTTTCCTCACAAGCTTTCTAAATATATATATATATATATATATATATATATATATATATATTTTTTTTTTTTATCAGGCAAGGGAGTGGTTTATTGTGCTGTAAAACAAAGTATTTTTGGTACACATGTTAAATTCACATCCCTTCCCCCATCAGTGTGACATTCGATCTGGTCCTGCCCTACTTAGTAGCTGTCATAATAATATAATCATTATGTACTTTAAATAAAATGTATAATGATGTGGCACCTCTTATTTAACCAGGTGCTTAAGTAGATTATTAAGTCTGTGATTTTAACCAAGATAATATACTACATGGCTGGAAATATATAAACCTTAGTGCATTTGGCAATCAAAAAATATATATAAATATCTACCTATACACTTTGCATGTAAAAAATTAATTGTAAAAATCATATTCTATTTTCATAACCTATTGTTAACAAAGATCGCTTTCGTCCTTCTAGACTTCTTCAGGTCTGTGTACAAGAACCCTAAAAACTATCTATAAAAAGGCTTCCTATTAGATTACCAAAGACGCATTCTATTGAATGCATCTTGGTCGAACGTAAAACAATGAAAAGGTAAAATAGTGAAGCTGCTTTTAAGTGAATTATTTCCCAGAGAAAGAGTTTGCTTGGCTGCTTCCATTACTTTGCCATTTTCAGCACTGTAGTGAGATCTCGGAGTTGGTATATTTAAATAGGGGGTGTGGGAGTGAAGCCCCCCACTTTATGTATTCTTTCAATTTTTATTTCTTTCTTTCTTTTTTTTTTTTTGGAACAGCGATTTTTTTTTCCCTTGGAAATCACTGTTTTGAGCTTTCCAGATTGTAAGCTTTCGGTTACATGGGGTCGATTGTTCATCATTTGCTTTTTTAAACATTCAATGATATAATATAGACCCTATAAAAATATATATAATTGTATAATTAGTTAGTATTTGTATTATACATCATTTTGAATAAAGTGGAAAAAAGAGAACAAAAAAAGAAAAAAATAATAAGACAAAATGTATGATGATGGAAACAAAATATACACTTAAATTATAACTGATGTAAAATGATATTTAAAACCAACTGGTAGAATAAAATAAAACAAAATAAAATTAGTCATGTAAACAATGTGGCAATTTTCTAAGTTCCAGTGCACTTTTAATTAAACAGTAGTAGTTTGGTCCAGACTTCATAAAAAAGTTCAGCTTTAATTGCCATGAGTTCATGTTTCTCCAGAATATTCAGGAAGTCTCCTTTAAGATCACTCATGTATGTGCAATCCAGGATCTGGAACTTAAAACCTGTGTGTCTTTTATGAAGAGAAAGGTGTTTGGCTAGTGCATTATTTTTACATCCAGAGCAAATTTCTGACAGATTACATAAAATCCTATGGTTGAGTTTATTTACAGTCTTGCCCACACAGAATGCATCACATTCAATGCACTGTGCCCTGTAAATTACTTTTGTAGTGTTACAGTCACCCCCTGCACTGGTCTTAATGATTTACTTTAAATAAGGGCAATAAAAACTATCACCTTGCTGAATAAATATACAAAATGTACAGTTAGTTTCACATATTTTTGTAATTCTCTGATATGCTCTAGGTTGAAATTCAGCAAAATTTCTAATGTTCCTGGCCTTCCTATAAACAAAGGATGGATCTTCAACTAACATATTAATCAGAAAATGGTCCCAGTTTTCTTCAATAACATTTTTGATACTGTGATAATCCAAAGTTTATGTCAGGATGCAGCTATTTTTGCATTTGTTATTCTCTGTGGAATTTCTTAACATTCTCCTACTGGGGAGGTTGAGTGAAGGTGCTTCAGTCCTTTTCAGTTCTATAATGGTTTCCAGAATGTTTTTTAACATCTGACTTTCATAGCCTCTCACTAGAAAATCATTCTCTAAGTTGCTCAGGTTTCTCAAAAATAGTTCAATCTCTGTGGTAATTCTAGCTAATCTATAGCTTTGGGACTTCACTACATTCTACTTGGTTTTTGTAGGATGTAGACTTTTACTGTGGAGTAATAAGTCAACTTTCGTTGGTTTTCCTGAATGGATCAGTGGTGATTCTGTTATTGTTGGTGTCCCTGGAAATCTGCATATCTAAGAAAGTGGTTTAAGTACAGCTATGGGAAGAGGTAAACTTCAGGAAGGGGGTTGTTTGATTGAGGTAAGCTGCAAGGTGTCACCTTCCCACACAATAAAGATATCATCAATATAACATAAATAGCATGTGGTATGCTGCATGTAGTCTGTATTGTTTAAAACAAAGTCCTCCTCCCACTTGCCCAGGGCTATGTTAGCTATGCTGGGAGCCATGGCAGCCCCCATTGCTATACCAGTTTGTTGTTTGTAGTGTTTGCCATTGAAAGTAAAGAAACTGAAGTTCAGTACAAGATTAATGAGCTTGCATAACTTTTTGCAATTGTGCCTGTGTACCTTGATTATGTTTCTTAAAAGACTCCATAGCTGCTGTTATACATTAATTGTGAGGGAGCAGACTTAGAGCAAAGTTAAATACTTCACACCTAGCTAAGACATTATAAAATTGGTTTATAAGCAAGTAACTGAAGTTACACCCATCAATGTCATTTGCTCAGTTACTAATCAAATTTATAATAATATCAATCGGGTCAAACTAAAGAAACCATCTTGATTGACCTAAGAAGGGCAATAAAACATACACTTCATAAGCTATGACTTTCAATGTTGGAATGAACAGAATTTGTGATGGAGTCTTTTAGGTCCAATATATCACTCAGCATTCTAAAACGTTTTCCTAAAAACAGATACATTAAAAATAGGTGTCTCCTAAGAATCAGTTATAGGCCAATTTCTATTATTTGTATTTGTCCCACCTCTCACCCATTATCCCATTTAGCCCACTGACTGTTCTGCTGGTTCGCATGCTCATACAACCTTGGCCCCAGATTGACCCTTCCAGGTGTACTCTGGTATTACCTTAGCACTGGAATGGGTTCTTCCTGACTTCTCACAGAGTTAACTTTTTCTCTGACCTCTCTGGAAGTTAACACTTTAATGCACAGATGAATAACACTTTGGAAGTAAAGGATAATATGGGGAGCTATGAGATGTGCCACTGGAGCCATTATTTGTGCAGCAGCCAATCAGCAACACTTAGCGCCCTTCTGAGCTCCTCCCATCATGCTGACATCAGTTCTTAAGCTGGGTTGTGATTAATGAGGACTGGTTTCAAGCCACACATGCCCCAGGACCTTAAAATAGTCCACCTATTAGCCTTCGCACATATCCAGCCCAACATTCTAATTATGACCTTTGGTCTCTGCCAGAGCTCAGCAAAATCTCTGGCCAGCATGCCCCATTCTCCAGGATAGCCAGGCCAGTCTTTCCTGCTTGTGGCATCAAAAACCTGAGCCACAAACTGAAATGGGCCACAGTCAGGGATTTCGCCCCCTAAGCCATCAGAACAGGCTTACATTCACTAAACTCCGACCCAAACTTAACAAGAGTCTGTACCTAGACAACATCATTTTTCTTAAAACTATCATCATTGTCATCATTATCATCAAAATCATCATCATAATAGTTATTGTCAAATCTTTTCTTCATATTTTTCTACATGGTGTTGAGGTATCTCATCTACTGTCATAATTTCTGTCATTCTTTTGCCTTTTTTAACAATCATGCCTGACGATCACAGTTTTTTCCTTGTGCAATCCATCCATCTCTTGTCTGGATGTCATTGTTTCTTCTTGCTTTCATACTATCTGTCCCAAATCTTTTTCATCAAATTGTGTTCTGTTTTCCTACATGTCACTGTACCACTGTAATCTGTTCTCCTTCACCCTCTCTGTAATTGGAGCTACTTTGACCTCTGCTCTGATCTGCTCATTTCCTCAGTTATCCCATAGTGTGCACCCTGACATACATCTCAGATGCTTCATATCCATCATGTCAAGCTTTTTCAACTGAACTACCTTCACTGCTCAGTTTTTTTTTGCCATACAAAATCTCTGGCCACACCGCTGGTCACACCACTCTTCCATATGTCCCACTTCTCCTGAAATTATGTGCAAGTTGGCTGCAGCCCCTCTGATCCTAGCTTTGACCTCCTCATTTAGACTTCCCTTCTCCTTAACCAACCTCCCAGATACTTGAAGCTGTTACCTTTTCCATTATTTTCCTTCTACTTAATTTTCAGCTTCTCCTGATCCCCCACCCTCACCCACATTTGCTGCCAGGGCAACTGTCGTAGCAGTACCTGCTTTCATCTCACATGGTTTCACTTTTCCAATCCAGTCCATATGATTTTCTGAAGTTCCTAGTCAAATTCTGCTTGTAACACCACATCATCTGCATACAGCAGTTTTTTCTTGTATGGGTTACCTATCCATTTGTGGAATTCCTATCACAAATACATACATCATATATGTAGGGATATAAAACAGTGTAAGAAACTTCTCTGTGTGGAAGATTTTCAGTCCATATATCTCTAGTTAATCACTGTATATTAATCAGATCAGACAAAAGTAGTAGAAGTAGCAAACTTAAACTGGTCTTAAGTAAAAAAAAAATAATAAAATATGTAATTGTATAGAATGACTAAGTATTTGAAAGTAATTCAAGCAAGGCAGGCAGTCTGTTTCCAGTCGAAAATGCTTTAATAAATACACAGACAAGCAATCTAAGTAAAACAAAAATAGAGTAATAGTTTCCTCACACGCTTTCTAAATGTATATATATATATATATATATATATATATATATATATATATATATATATATATATATACTTTTTATCAGGCAAGGGAGTGGTTTATTGTGCTGTAAAACAAAGTGTTATTGGTACACATGTTAAATTCACATCCCTTCCCCCATCAGTGTAACATTTGAGCTGGTCCTGCCCTACTTAGTAGCTGTCATAATAATATAACCATTATGTACTTTAAATAAAATGTATAATGATGTGGTACCTCTTATTTAACCAGATGATTAAGTAGATCATTAAGTCTGTGATTTTAACCAAGACAATATACTGCATGGCTGGAATATATAAACCTTAGTCCATTTGGCAATCAAAAAATATATATAAATATATACCTATACACTTTGCATGTAAAAACTTAATTGTAAAAATCATATTCTATTTTCATAACCTATTGTTAACAAAGATCACTTTTATCCTTCTAGACTTCTTCAGGTCTGTGTACAAGAAATCTAAAAACTATCTATAAAAAGGCTTTCTATTAGATGACCGAAGACGCATTCTATCGAATGCATCTTGGTCGAACTTAAAACAATGAAAAGGTAAAATAGCGAAGTGGCTTTTAAGTGAATTCTTTCCCAGGGAAAGAATTTGCTTGGCTGCTTCCATTACTTTGCCATTTTCAGCACTGTAGTGAGATCTTGGAGTTGGTATATTTAAATAGGGGGTGTGGGGAGCAAAGCCCCCCACTTTATATTCTTTTAATTTTTTTTCTTTCTTTCTTTTTTTTTGAACAGCGATTTTTTTCCCTTGGAAAAAGTCACTGTTCTGAGCTTTGAGATTGTAAGCTTTCACTTACATGGGGTGAATTATTTATCATTTGCTTTTTAAGCATTTGATGATATAATATAGACCCTATAAAATATATATAATTGTAGTATTGTTATTATACATCATTTTGAATAAAGTGGAAAAAATGAGAACCAGAAAAAGAAAAAATAATAAGAAAAAAATGTATGATGATGGAAACAAAATATACACTTAAATTACAACTGATGTAAAATGATATTTAAAACCAACTGGTAGAATAAAATAAAATAAAATTAGTCATGTAAACAATGTGGCAATTTTCTAAGTTCCAGTGCACTTTTAATTAAACAGTAGTAGTTTGGTCCAGGCTTCCTAAAAGAGTTCAGCTTTAATTGCCACATGAGTTCATATTTCTCCGGAATATTCAGGATGTCTCCTTCAAGATCACCCATGTCTATGCTATCCAGGATCTGGAACTTAAAACATGTGTGTCTTTTATGAAGAGTAATGTGTTTGGCTAGTGCATTATTTTTATATCCAGAGCGAATTTCTGACAGATGACATAAGATCCTGTGGTTGAGTTTATTTACAGTCTTGCCCACACAGAATGCATCACATTCAATGCACTGTGCCCTGTAAATTACTTTTGTAGTGTTACAGTCACCCCCTGCACTAGTCTTAATGATTTTCTTTAAATAAGGGCAATAAAAACTATCACCTTGCTGAATAAATATACAAAATGTACAGATAGTTTCACATATTTTTGTAATTCTCTCATATGCTCTAGGTTTAAATTCAACAAAACTTCTAATGTTCCTGGCATTCCTATAAACAAAGGATGTGGCTTCACCTAACATATTAATCAGAAAATGGTTTCCTGTGACAATGTCCCAGTTTTCTTCAATAACATTTTTGATACTGTGATAATCTAAAGTTTATGTCAGGATGCAGCTATTTTTGCATTTGTTATACTCTGTGGAATTTCTTAACATTTTCCTACTGCTGAGGTTGAGTGAAGGTGCTTCATTCCTTTTCAGTTCTATAATGGGTTCCAGGATGTTTTTTAACATCTGACTTTCATACCCTCTCACTAGAAAATCATTCTCTAAGTTGTTCAGGTTTCTCAAAAATGGTTCAATCTCTGTGGTAATTCTAGCTAATCTATAGCTTTGGGACTTCACTACATTATACTTGACTTTTGTAAGATGTAGACTTTTACTGTGGAGTAATAAGTCAACCTTCGTTGGTTTTCTGAATAGATCAGTGGTGATTCTGTTATTGTTGGTGTCCCTGGAAATCTGCATATCTAAGAAAGTGGTTGAGGTATAGCTATGGGAAGAGGTAAACTTCAGGAAGGGGGTTGTTTGATTGAGGTAAGCTGCAAGGTGTCACCTTCCCACACAATAAAGATATCATCAATAAAACATAAATAGTATGTGATATGCTGCATGTAGTCTGTATTGTTTAAAACAAAGTCCTCCTCCCACTTGCCCAGGGCTATGTTAGCTATGCTGGGAGCCATGGCAGCCCCCATTGCTATACCAGTTTTTTGTTTGTAGTGTTTGCCATTGATAGTAAAGAAATTGAAGTTCAGTATAAGATTAATGAGCTTGCTTAACTTTTGCAGTTGTGCCTGTGTACCTTGATTATGTATCTTAAAAAACTCCATAGCTGCTGTTATATATTAATTGTGAGGGAGCAGACTTAGAGCAAAGTTAAATATTTCACACATAGCTAAGACATTATAAAATTGGTTTATAAGCAAGTAACTGAATTTACACCATCAATGTCATTTTCTCAGTTACTAATCAAATTTATAATAATATCAATTGGGTCAAACTAAAGAAACCATCTTGATTGACCTAAGAAGGGCAATAAAACATACACTTCATAAGCTATGACTTTCAATGTTGGAATTAACAGAATTTGTGATGGAGTCTTTTAGGTCCAATATATCACTCAGCATTTTAAAACGTTTTCCTAAAAACAGATACATTAAAAATAGGTGTCTCCTAAGAATCAGTTATAGGCCAATTTCTATTATTTGTATTTGTCCCACCTCTCACCCACTATCCCATTTAGCCCACTGACTGTTCTGCTGGTTCTCATGCTCATACAACCTTGGACCACAGTTTGCTCCTTCCATGTGTACTCTGATATTACCTTAGCACTGGGATGGGTTCTTCCTGACTTCTCACAGAGTTAACTTTTTCTCTGACCTCTCTGGAAGTTAACACTTTAATGCACAGATGAATAACACTTTGGAAGTAAAGGATTGTATAGGGAGGTATGAGATGTGCCACTGGAGCCCTTATTTGTGCAGCAGCCAATCAGCAACTCTTAGCCCCCCTCTGAGCTCCTCCCATCATGCTGACATCAGTTCTTAAGCTGGGTTGTGATTAATGAGGACTGGCTTCAAGCCACACATGCCCCAGGACCTTAAAGTAGTCCACCTACTTAGCCTTCGCACATATCCAGCCCAACATTCTAATTATGACCTTTGGTCTCTGCCAGAGCTCAGCAAAATCTCTGGCCAGCATGCCCTATTCTCCAGGATAGCCAGGCCAGTCCTTCCTGCTTGTGGCATCAAAAACCTGAGCCACAAACTGAAATGGGCCACAGTCAGGGATTTTGCCCCCTAAGCCATCAGAACAGGCTTACATTCACTAAACTCCGACCCAAACTTAACAAGAGTCTGTACCTAGACAACATCATTTTTCTTAAAACTATCATCATTGTCATCATTATCATCATAATCATCATCATAATAGTTATTGTCAAATATTTTCTTCATATTTTTCTACATGGTGTTGAGGTATCTCATCTACTGTCATAATTTCTGTCATTCTTTTACCTTTTTTTAACAATTATGCCTGACGATCACAGTTTTTTCCTTGTGCAATCCATCCATCTCTTGTCTGGATGTCATTGTTTCTTCTTGCTTTCATACTATCTGTCCCAAATCTTTTTCATCAAATTGTGTTCTGTTTTCCTACATGTCACTGTACCACTGTAATCTGTTCTCCTTGACCATCTCTGTAATTGGAGCTACTTTGACCTCTGCTCTGATCTGCTCATTTCCTCAGTTATCCCATAGTGTGCACCCTGACATACATCTCAGATGCTTCATATCCATCATGTCACGCTTTCTCAACTGAACTACCTTCACTGCTCAGGTTTTTTTGCCATACAAAAGCTCTGGCCACACCACTGGTCACACCACTCTTCCACCTGTCCCACTTCTCCTGACATTATGTGCCAGTTGGTTGCAGCCCCTCTGATCCTAGCTTTGACCTCCTCATTTAGACTTCCCTTCTCCTTAACCACCCTCCCAGATAGTTGAAGCTGTTACCTTTTCCATTATTTTCCTTCTACTTAATTTTCAGCTTCTCCTGATCCCCCACCCTCACCCACATTTGCTGCAGGGGCAACTGTCTTAGCAGTACCTGCTTTCATCCCACTTGGTTTCACTTTTACAATCCAGTCCATATGATTTGCTGAAGTTCCTAATCAAATTGTACACCACATCATCTGCATACAGTAGTTTTGTTGATCTGTCCCTTTTGACCTATTTGCTTATGAAGTCCATCACCAATAGCAATCTAAAAACCTTGCAGTGCCAACTCCAAAAAGATTTTTAACTGCTGTGTATCTGGATAATGGAGAAAGACAATCAATTGCAATAATTCAGCTACTATGCTGTTTGGGATCTCACACAAATTGCCATGCTGTCCCACTTTAGCCATAAACAGCAGTGTAGAAATCACTCTATTTCAAGTAAAATAGCAAAAATATTTAAGCTTGGTTTTAGAACAAAAAATAACTTTCATCCACTTTGCTGAGGTAGTAAAATAATTGGAATCAGAATAATAATCCCTCAACCGTAGCCACAATCTCTTCCCAAAATACTATGATGCTACAAACAACTTCATATAAAATCTGTCATTTCATTACACCAGGCCTGCCACCCATGTCCCTTATAGACAGCAGTAGCTTATAAATGCCTGGCCATCAATGCCCAGGACATCATTATTCTTTCAGGAAAACTTGGTTAGTCTTAAGAAAAGCAGCCTGGGTTGTTAGCCTAACAATATATAAATCTATGAATCTATTACCATTTCACAACCCAGAGAACACTTTTGTACTATTTAAGTATGACAAAATATTTCCACTATCACGCTAGCCATATTGCTATTAAACTCACTTGCCTATTAAATAGTACATAGTAAGTAGAATTCATTGCCCACTAATCAAATCAGAATGCTTGCAAAGATCAGACTCTTGTTCTCTTTGCTCAGCCAGTCAAGCCAAAAGAATACAGGGCATAAACATTACGTCCTGCACAGGCCACCTCAAAGCCATATCCCTGTACTCGGTCTCCTACAGACTGTTGAGTGATGATCTATTCCTGGCCTACAAAGTATCCTCTGACCCCACTCTAATGGACCTGTTGCAAACCTGCAAAACAAACAGCATCAGAATTACCCAATCTAGAGTCATAAACATTGTCTGCAACATAAATAGTACATGTTGGAAAGGCAGGTATGTGTCTCAGAAACTATCCCTTCTCTGGAACAGGCTTCTCATCCATGTGAAGCAGAGATTTTCCCAAACCTAATTCAAGTTATATAGTTATCCCCTTTGGGAAAAAACATGTACCTATGAATTACCACATAAGTGGCAGTACACTAAACACCGATAGTGTGATTAGAGACTTAGGGACACAGGTGGACAGTGGTCTCACCTTCAATAACCACATCGCCACAACAGTCATGAAATCCTTCTATGTGGCACACCTCATCACTAAGGGCTTTTCATCCAGAAAAAGGGAGGTCATTGTCCCACTGTACTCATCCCTCATTAGACCCCTTATAGAATACAATGCCCCATTTGGTATTTACCTCTCAAGACATCTGCAACAACTGGAAAGGCCACAGAAATACCTCACTAAAAGAATCACAGGCCTAAAGCAGATGCCCTATGCTGACCGCCTTAAAAAACTCCAGCTATACTCTGTCGCATATCATCTACTCAGAGGCGATCTCTGCTTAACATACAAGGTCATGTCAAACCCAGAGCTGTTGGACATGCTACACTTAAAGAAATCTCAATCCCTCAGAGCCACATGCTCCAGGGATCTATACCTTGCCATCACAATAAACAAAACATGCTGGAGGGATAGGTTCCTGACCCAGAAACTCCCCAGACTCTGGAATAGACTGCCCATACATGCCAAGCAGAGAGCCTCCTTAGCCCTCTTCAAAAGGAACCTTGACGATTGGATGGGAGAAAGGAAATTCACCCTGAGGATCACATCAGTCGCCCTGCTAGGCAGGGGTCCAGGTAAGTAAATAGGGTGGGAAGGAATTGTTATGGCTAGGCTTGTATAGGCCCTAGGGCCGATAGCCTAGTACCAACCTATGAACCTATGAACCTATAAGTGTAACAGTGGATGGGGAATCAGAAATGTACTCCTTATCTGGAGCCTGTGTCTCTAGTAGACAGAAGCAGCCTCTAAATGCTTGACCACCTATGCCCAGTCTTACATATGTCCATTAAAACTAAACTAAATTAAACTAAAACTTGGCATGCATGTTTGGGAAGCATGATTAGGCTTAAAAAGACTACTCCCTAGGGTGAATAGCCTAATAATCACTTATGAACCTATTAACCTAAATGCTGGTGGGCCAGAGAACTAAATTTAATTTATCAGTTAGTGAAAGAGGATTTTCAAAACATTAGATTCTCCCAGCATTGCCACACCTTTAGACAACAGCTCAAAACCTACCAAAAAAGAGTGGTCCCATCACTCGGACATGGACTGTAGCTAATAAGTGAGTCATTATAGCAATAACCCACACCTGGGTGTGGGTAATGCTGGATTTACCCACGGTTGGTGTGGTTTGGTCATGAGGGCGAAGCCCGAGTGGCCAAACAAAGACAACCATGGGTAAATCCAGCATTACACCAGAAGTGGGTTATTGCTATTATACAATGACATTATTTAAGAAAAAAAATAATTACTTTTCTTAAATAATGGCATTGAATAATGCCTTCTTGCTGCCCTTCCGCAGCTGTCTGGTATTCTGCGGCAGTTCTGATGTACTGTGCATGCGTATGCTTATGCAGTACATCATATCTATGGGCAGAAGCAACGGAGAAAGCAAGATCTCCGTTGCTTTTTACAAACTGTCTCGCTATGTTAAAGGAGTTTAACATAGCTAGACAGTTTTAAAAAAAGCAATGGAGATCTCCGTTGCTTTTTTTAAAGCTGTCTTGCTATGTTAAACCCATTTAACATAGTGAGACAGCTTTAAAAATGCAATGGAGAAGGTCTCTGTTACTTTTTTAAAGCTGTCTCGCTATGTTAAACTCATTTAACATAGCGAGACAGTGTGTAAAAAGCAACGGAGATCTTGTGTTCTCCGTTGCTGTAAAAAAAGACTTATACTAATGAAAAAAGTCCGGGCGACCAAACCTTTTTTCATTACTATAACTCTGATTTACAACATGCACGCTGACCAATCAGCCTGCACATTTTGGAATATTAATCGGGGGGGGTCATTGTAAAATTCATAGCAAACTACTTAACCAGGTGCTCAGCTACTTTATACAGCCTTCTCCTTTATATACTGTTTAATAACATATTTGGTTCTATTAGCTGAATCATGCAGGAATACTGTCTGTTTAATCTACCTTATTAAAGCAATGGCTCTATTTACAACTATTGGCATTATTTTTATACACTATTCTGACAACATCTTCCTGACTGTGTTATAGTGATTCCAACAGCTTAAAACCTTTGGATATAAGCCCAGAAGAAAGTTGTATGCCACAGATAGCCCATCTGCATTATAGTGGATGGAGACTGGTCTGTATTTTACTGTGGATTTAAAAGGCTGCAAAGAAAGTGCTTATCTACATGATTTTGCATTCTCATACATTTATCTATTCGACCACAGCCGTGAAACATTATCTGTAACCAATGTACATTTAATGCCAAAAATGTAATTGTTTATATATTAGTACTAGACTAACTGCTATTTTAAGTCTAACCTATTACCCCATGTAAGAATCAAACCCTGCATGAGACCTGACAACATCCCAGGCTGCGTTCAACATGAACTACAGAATGAACTGGCATCCCACCTAAGCACCATGTTCAATCATAGCCTCTCCTCAGTTATTGTGCCCAGTGAATGGTGCACAGCAACAGTTATCCCACTCCACAAAGGGGGGAACCACCATGGACCCCGGGAACTACCACCCCATTAGCCTAATGAGCCTGATCAACAAGGCCATGGAATGTATCATCATGGAACTTATAAACAAAGACATTGGCAATATCCAAACTCTGGACTCCACCCAGTTCGAGTTTGTAAAAGGCAGATCATGTCTCCTAAACCTGATTGACTTCTTTGAAGCCGTCACCAAAGCTGTAGACGAGGGTAAGGTGGTTGACACAGCCTATCTAGAATTCCCACTCTGGAATTATAGATAAACTCATTAAACTAGGTATAAATCCCTATGTCACAAGATGGGTTGCCAACTGGCTCACTGACAGAACCCACACTGTGAAAGTAGCAGACTACAAATCCGACTTCAGACCAGTGACAAGTGGAGTACCACAGGGTTCAGTCCTGGGTCCTCTCCTGTTTGGTATCTACTTTTCTGAAGTACAGGATAACACAGAAGGACTTTGGCTAAAGAAGTTCTCAGATGACTGCAAACTAGGAGCCATAATTGAAACTCCTAATGTTGTGGACATCTTACAAAAGGGACTCACTGAGACAGATGCCTGGTGTCAAAGCCATGGCCTCAAGCTCAATGCCAAAAAGTGCATTGTCATCCCCTTTGGTAAAAACTCTGTACCCATGAGCTACCACATAGGTGGTAGTCTACTTAACACTGAAAGTGTGATAAGAGACCTTGGGAGACAGGTGGACAGTAGTCTCTCCTTTGATAATCACATCGCACAGTAGTCAGGATATCCTTCTACATGGCACACCTCATCAGAAAAGGTTTCTCATCCATGAAAGAAGTGATCATTGTTCTCCTCTACACGTCACTAATTAGACCCATTATAGAGTACAACACCCCTTTTGCTATGTACCTCACAAGCCATATACAACAACTGGAAAGGCCACAGAAATACCTCACAAAGAGGATTACTGGCCTCAAACAGATGCCCTACGCAAACTGTCTCAAAAAACTCCAGCTTTACTCCATCGCATCTCACCTACTCAGAGGCGATCTCTGCCTAACATACAAAGCTATGTCAAACCCAGAGCTGTTGGACATGCTCCACTTAAAGAAATCCCAATCCTTCTGAGCTACATGTTCTAGGGACCTAAACCTTGTCACCACAATAAACAGAACATGCTGGAGGGATAGATTCCTGTCCCAGTAACTTCCCATACTCTGGACTACCTATCTATATCAAACAAAGCTAGTCATTAGCACTCTTCAAAAAAATCTTGATGATTGGATGGAAAATAGGAAATTCACCCTGGGGATCACCTCTGTGGCTCTGCTCAGAAGGGCCAAAGGAAAATAATTTTCTTGGGTGGTGAAAGCCTGGGTACCTTTTTGGCTAGACTTGTATAGGCCCTAGGGCTGATAGCCTAGTACCTACCTATGAACCTATATTGTGTCTGCAAGTTAAACACCTTAACCATTATGCCAACCTCCCCATCCTTTTAACAAAAGTAATGCCCACATTCATGGCCAAACATTCCCTTTAGATAATAGAATATTTGTTTTTTGCTCTATTCAATTTTTGTATTCTAAAAATATTTTCAGTGCTCTTCCCCTTCAAAGGTCTGTGCTAACACTACCCCTTGGCACATCTATGATGCCTCACTAAATACTATAAATGGCCTGCTGAGATTTTGAAAGGCTAGTACAAGTTTCAGCAAGCTCTGCATGGTGTGCAGGAATAGTGCAGGAGCTGCTGGAGGCAATATGGCTGCTTTTTCTTCACTTGAAATAGCTTCTGTAGCTTACCTTGAACTAGCCTGAACTGTTTTTTTAACTGATTGCTGCATTATTTTAAAATCTGCACTTAAAGTTACATTTTAGTCGAATCTGATCGAAAGTTTGCTTGTTTGTTTGTTTAATTTAACTGTGGAGGCTGCCCACTAAAGTGTGCTAGCCTGTGTAACTAATTTATCACTGTTTCTGCATTTTCTGTGTGTTTCTACCAAAAAAACAAAAAAACAAAAAAATAATCCTTGTTTTCCCACCTTCCTTGACTAGTTTAGACCAGTTTACAGGCATTGCTGTATTCTGGGCTGTGGTGTAGTTCCTTTGTTGTCCATTACCTTACTTGGATTGAAGGAAGTTTCTTTGTTCACCAGTGGGAGTGGGGAGCCTTGAGCAGCCTACCTGTCCTTGGGGGAAGTGACCTCAGCACAAGAAGCTGTAGTAATTGGTTGTTTGGGACCATTTCCAGCTCTTTTGTAGTTCACTGTTTAAAATCCGCCTCTGGGCGTTTTTTTCTGGCTATACTGCTCAGACAAGCTCCACGTGGGTTTATAGAGTGGTGCTAGCAGCAGGGAACTCAGAAATGTGACTACCTTCTGGATTTAAATATCTTTGCTTTTTCTTCACTTGAAATAGCTTCTGTAGCTTACCTTGAACTAGCCTGAACTGTTTTTTAACTGATTGCTGCATTATTTTAAAATCTGCACTTAAAGTTACGTTTTAGTCAAATCTGATCGAAAGTTTGCTTGTTTGTTTGTTTAATTTAACTGTGGAGGCTGCCCACTAAAGTGTGCTAGCCTGTGTAACTAATTTATCACTGTTTCTGCATTTTCTGTGTGTTTCTACCAAAAAAACAATCCTTGTTTTCCTGCCTTCCTTGACTAGTTTAGACCAGTTTACAGGCATTGCTGTATTCTGGGCTGTGGTGTAGTTCCTGTGTTGTCTATTACCTTACTTGGATAGAAGGAAGTTTCTTTGCTCACCAGTGGGAGTGGGGAGCCTTGAGCAGCCTACCTGTCCTTGGGGGAAGTGACCTCAGCACAAGAAGCTGTAGTAATTGGTTGTTTGGGACCATTTCCAGCTCTTTTGTAGTTCACTGTTTAAAATCCACGTTTGCATGGCTTTGAGCGGTCGTACGCATAGCTCAGCACTGGTTAAACAAGGTTAAACTTTTTCTGGCTCCGCCAAGTCTGTTCTTCAAATTTTCCCTTAAGGAAGCTCTACTCTTAGTATAACCAGACTACTCACTGTATTATAAGCCTAGCACTTGTTCTCAATACTTCTCTACTATGAAAGCACTCTCGTACTAAGTAAAGCACTACATCTACTTACCACCTCTGTGAATACCCACTTCCCTTAAAGGTATACCACTCCCTTATACTTTCTACATGTTGAGTGGTAGATTACTGGTGTCGTCTCCAGTTCAGCTGGTCAATCTGGGCATCTTGAGACAATGCTACAATTGTCTCATGTACACAGACAACCCTCTCCTCCTCCCAACAAACACAAATACAGGTGAGAGATGCAACTATATAGCCAAACTGGAGGCTGAACTCTCTCAACTCAGGGCTGGCATGACCAGACAGGAGGAGATGGAAACCACACACACAACAATCCCAGTCCCACATAGACCTACCACAACTGCAAACCAAACACATAAAAACACAAAGACATACTCGGAGGCTCTAATAAAAAACTTACCAAAACAACAGAGGCTCCCAAAGCAGGCATCCAAAAATCCACCACCTCAAAACAAAACACATGCAACACATACTTCAATAAATCAGTGTGTCGACCAATTGCAGCCCTTAAGGCCAAACACCTTGCCTGATACACTAGTAATAGGTGACTCCATAGTCAGACACACTGATGTCCCACTGACCAGGCTGAACAAGGAGAAGGTGACTGTGAGCTGTCTATCGGGAGCTAGGATCCGCCACATAACACACGCACTCAGGTCACTCCAAAGCAAGTACAAATATGACTCCGTCATTGTCCATGCTGGTGTGAATGACCTGAGACATACCTCCCTGGACTACATGAAAAGAGACATAGAGGAGCTCTCCGATTATGTAGCCCAGGCTGGTATGACCCTGACCCTGAGCAGCATCTTGCCCTCACCAAGAATGATACCACAATACAAAGACAAGATGATCAGCTTTAACAATTGGCTCAAGTACTGGTGTCATTCTAAGGGGATCAATGTCTGTCTGCCTGGGATGATATGCTGGACAAGCCACGCTGCTTCAAGAGATGGCTTACACCTGTCACCACTGGGCTTCCGGATATTGGCTAAGGCTCTTGCCACCCCATAGTGCCTTTTTAGGCAAGGCTCAAAAGACAAACCCACCTCCTTAGAAAACAAAAATGGAAAAAAATAAGGGTAATGCTGCTCAATGCCAGAAGTCTAAATCTCAATATGCAGGCACTTGATGCACTCCTCAGCATGGAGAACATCGACGTCTGTGCAGTAACTGAAACCTGGTTCAAGGCTCCTGAGAGCACCCCAGCTACCAGGCTATACCTCGTATCATGCTTTTCGCCCCAAAACCCGGGCGAACCACAAAGGAGGGGAGTGTCCATATTCATAAAGGACACCCACACCTCCATGTTAGTAGCAACACATGAAGCATCAGAGACCATACAGGTGCAACTAACCATAGGCAAAACTGCTATACAACTGGTAGCATGTTACAGACCACCCTTCCAATCTCAAGAACCCCACTCAGCCTTCTTAAAGACATTGGAGGATATGAATGTATCACAAAATACCATCATACTGGGAGACTTCAACTACCCAAACATAGATTGGGTACATTATTCTAGCCCTAATACCCTAGCCCAAAGGTTCCTGGAATTCATAAATTCAAATGCACTGGAACAACTAGTCACCTCTCCCACTAGGGAGATAATATACTAGACCTGATCATCACAAACATGGGGACAAAATGCTCCACACCGGAAGTATACCCCTCACTAATGAGATCTGACCACAAACTAATCACCCTGGATATACATATCCCACCTCCAACCCCAGCACAAAAGACCACAGTGAAAAACTTCTCAAAAGCAGACTTCACTCTTCTTAAGACTGAGATGGTATCCTTTAAACCCACTGTGCCAGTGGATACCACATCCCACAATGCCGAATCCTTCACAAATGCTTTCTATGGACATCTCCAAGAATACATGGATCATGCAATCACAAACAAATCCAAGTCCCTCTCCACCAAATGTAAGCGTCTTGTCTGGTGGACCTCAGCCATAAACAAATTGTATAACAAAAGAAGGAAGCTACTGCACGTCAGAGCAAAATCCCATGAAGGGAAGACATCTCTGATCAACATTAGCAGAAAACTACGTTCTCTCATAAAAACGTCCAAGGCAAACTTTGAGAGAAAAATCACTAAGGACACTAAAGATAACCACAAAGCCTTCTTCAGCTATGTTAGAAACCTGGGCGGAAACCCTCAGATATGATCAGAGTTGGTTCACAACAACAAAAATACACTGAACCCACAGATATTGCTAACATTCTGGCTGACAGGTTCAGTGCAAATTTCTCACCTCCTTCACCCCCAAAAGAAGAAATGCTTATCCCAGCTGAATGTAATCTCCCTGTCATCTCAGATGTCCAAGTGAGAACCACCCTAAACAAAGCAAAAAACACAGCATCAATGGGACCTGACGGTATCCCGGGGTGCGTGTTATGTGAACTCCAAGAGGAGCTAAACCCACACATAAAAATGCTATTTAACCTTAGCCTTACTTCATGATATGTACCTGAACACTGGCATACAGCAACAGTGGTCCCACTCCACAAGAGGGGTGCCTCTACAGACCCTGGAAACTACCGCCCCATAAGCTTGACTAGCCTGGTCTGCAAAGCTATGGAAAGAATCATTATGGAACTCATAAACGGAGACATAGGGGACCTACAGACGCTTGACCCCACCCAGTTCGGCTTTGTAAAGGGCAGATCCTGCCTTTTAAACCTGGTTGACTTTTTTGAAACAGTCACTAGAGCCATTGATGAGGGTAAAGCAGTCCATACAGCATACCTGGACTTGGCTAAGGCCTTCGACACAATACCCCACTCAGGCATCATAGATAAGCTAAACAGCTTAAAAGTAAACCCTTATGTCACTAGATGGGTTGCAAACTGGCCATAAAGTTAAAATCACTGGAGCAATGTCAGACTCAAAGCCAGTCACAAGTGGTGTCCCACAGGGATCTGTCCTGGGACCCCTCTTGTTCGGCATTTATTTCTCAGATGTTAAAGCAAACATGGGAGGGCTGTGGCTGACAAAGTTCGCAGATGACTGCAAACTAGGCACCATAGTCGATACACCAGCAGATACACACATCCTACAAAAAGGCCTCACTGAAACGGACAACTGGTGCCGTAGTCACGGCCTTAAACTAAATGCCAAAAATGTATAGTCATCCCTTTGGAAAAAACAAAGTACTCACAAATTATCACATAGACAGCAACCCACTGAGTACGGAAAAAGTAATCAGAGACCTAGGGACCCAAGTAGACAGCGACCTCTCATTTGACACCCACGTTGCCAAAGTGGTTAGAAAAACATTCTACCTTGCACACCTCATCATGAAGGGTTTCACATCCAGATCCAAGGATGTCATTGTACCCCTATATTCCTCCCTCATCAGACCCATGATTGAGTACAATGCCCCATTTGGTATGTACCTCATCCGGCACTTGCAACTGCTGGAGAGACCACAAAAGTACCTCAGCAAAAGGATCAAGGGTCTCCAACATATGTCTTATTCTGCCAGACTAAAGAAACTTCAGCTCTATTCAGTAGCATACCACCTGCTCAGAGGTGATCTCTGCCTGACGTACAAGGCCATGTCCAATCAGGATCTGAAGGACATGCTCCACCTCAAAAAATCCAAATCCATCAGGACCACGAGAGCTAAAGACTTAAACCTCGGCACAAGTATGAATAGGACATGCTGGAGGGATAGATTCATAACCCAGAGGCTTCCCATGCTTTGAAACAGGATCCCAGTTCGTATTAGGCAGAGCCCTCACTGACTCTCTTCAAGAGAAATCTTGATGAGTGGATGGGAGATCGTAAGTTTACCCAGGGTCACATCTGTGTCACTGCTAGACAGGGGCACAGTAAACTAATTCTATTATATAAGGGGACCTTCACTGTGTCACTACTAGACAGAGGCACAGTATTCTAGATTTATTCTGTACATTTTTGTACCATTTCATGGGGTGGCAAAAGCCACATCACTATGGCTAGGCTTACAAATGCCCCAGGGCAGATAGCCTAGTACTATACTATGAAACTATGTTGTAGGTCAATCAAACCTAAGACCTGTAGTACAGTGATATGCCTCTAGTCAGCATGATAGGTCAGAATACAGAATGAAATGGAGTACCTGAAATACCAGAACAGTCATAGCAAATGTGTACAAGTGACAGGTGTGCCCCCCCCCCAATCCTATGTAGAAATGTAGTAACATGTATGTGTAGGTATAATAACAGTGGAGCACAAATTACCTGAGCCGGCCAAAGTAGCAGGATAGATTGTTGCATGTGTACAATATGCAGGGCTGCATGTGTTAGGTTGGTGTGTGTTGTATATTGTGTGAGAGTGGTCAGTATGTAGGCATAGTGAGGTTTGTCCTGGTGGCCATTGGCCAGTACTGCTGATGACAGGGCCAAGTTCTCACAACCTCAGTGCCAAAAACAATGTAGTAAGCCATAGTAAATGTTTGGAAGTAATATCTGTAACCATCTGAAAGATGGACATGGCATGAATGTGGGCCCAGACATACAAACAGTACACAGGGGGAAGTACCCCAGACAGACAGTGTATAATATGTTACTGTCAAATGGATACACCTTTGGAATTGTACATACAGGTTAGCAGCACATTACTTGGGTTTGTAGTAGGGAATACCAATGTCATCTGGCCAAACACTGGCAGACCACAAAGGTCATAGGTATGAAGTATTGAGAAACAGCTGATGTACCTGCACAAGCCAGCATAAGTGGAATGACCCATGCATATCTGTGAGTCAGATGCAAGTAGTGTCCAAAGCACACATGCACCCAGCTCACCCCACCATCACCCACAGGTACCTCTCTGGTCTTATACCTGCTGTTGGGAATGAGTACAATATGACACCCACCTCAGTATGGCAATAGCCAAAGAATGCAGCATGCAGAACAGGTGTCCCATGCAGGTGTGTCCCTAGCTGTAAGCAGCACTCTGCCAGCATCCACAACACTGGATCAATAATGACAGAAAGTATTGGCATTAACACCTTGCATACCTACCCTGTCACCCCAGGGGAATATATTGTCTTGCAGTCTGGGATTGTAGGAGTGACACAATGCAACGGCCTGCTACAGCTGGCCTGCATCACTACCAAATGGCCTACAGTCCACTGCCAATGGCCTGTGTCTCACCAATACTGCCAATGTATGTTATGTCATGGACTCCCAAATAACAACATAGCACAGTCCACAGAACCCAAATGCAAGGCCATGTGGAAAAATCCCAGTAACGAGTCCACCATATCCTACTGCATGAACTGTGGACCAACACCGAATTACTGCAGGGATGAGGTGATAACTATAGGGAACTTATCAGATAATGTTTGCATAATGTTTGGAAGAGGATAGAATAACCGAGGGGGGATAGGAGCATGTGCGGCATGGACTGTTTGAAGTCCAAAACTCAGCCATTTGCTAAAGAGGTAATGTCCAGAATTATGACCCCTGCCTCTGGGTAACCTGTGTGAATCTGTACAGCTGTGAGGTATGGCCACAGCAGGATATGGTCATACTGTCACGTTGATGGATGTACAAGCGTGGGATCCTCAGCCACCACTGTACGAAGGTGCTGAACCATTTACACAGACCCAGCAGCAAGTGTCTGCAGCTTCCCCTCTAGAATGGCATGACTGGGCAAGAATATGTAGGCTGCAGACCACAATACTGGACACAGCTGCATTCACCCTGTGTTCCCCAAGACATTACTGCAAGCATATATGTATACCTGACAGTACTTGATAACATAAAACATCTCAGTGTAAAACAGTACATATGTCTGAATATCTCTGCTAACACCAAGACCATGTGGCAGAAGCAGCACAGACAAAATTAACTACAGTAACCCACTATCCTTTGCCCATTGTGACCCCACATTGTCAACTGATCTACAGATATCCCGCAGAAACAGGTTGCTAGCTGTAGGTGTAGAACACAAAAGCCTGCACTGGAGTACAACCTACCTGGAATGGATTCACACATTCAGTACAGAAGGTCATACTGGGCATGCTCACACATTTACAGAGATGAAGCCCATGTCTGGCAACAACAGTGGACTATACATATCTGACAGTCACAGATGTTTGTGCACACACTCCTCACTACACACCAGTCATGATTTTCACACACATTGGATAGGAATACACACATATATGCAAGGACAACACACTATAACAGGCCAAAATTACACATACATAGATGTGTGGAAGAGAGGGACAGACAGTGACAAAGAGTCTCCCATCATGAGGCCTGACCCACTCAGCAAACATCCAATTGGCTAAAACCACATGATGTGCAAATGTCAATCATTGTAGACATTTGCCTCTGGTATCCCTCAGGACTATAGTGTCTGTGGTGCTTGTGCTAACTGTATAACATGACTGTACAAGTCAGTAGTCATCTAACAGTTGTATGTACATACCTGTGGAATATAAACCTGTGTGTGCCTGAGTGTTGTGTGTCTGCTTCCAGATGAATGGGTTATGGCCCATGCACACACACTGCACTCCCCATTGCCCTACTATGGCAAGACTGCTGATCTCATTCACTTTGAAATACACCTTTGGGGAAGGACTAGCCTAGTAAGCTCCGTGGCGTGTGCTGTAACTGCATAATGCTGTAGTGTGATGTACTAGTTAGGTAGGAGATCTAATCCCAGACATGCCAACTGAGAGACTTGGTGTGTGTGTATATGTGTGTTTGTCATACATAACCTGTGTGAAGGTAGCTGTGAGTGTGTAACAACAGGACTCATTGTGGTGTGGGTTTTGCAAATTTATTATATGGTGGGCCTATTATATGTCACAATGTCCACCTTACAAGAATAACAGATGTCAAACAGCAGAGAGGCTGGGGTAGACAATCCATACCCCTACATGTGACATCATGGCTTGGGGAACAATATAGGCAACCCTTGTATTACCCAGAGAACACTCTCCACCCATGTCTCATACACAAACACACTCGGCGAGGCAACAACCAGTATGTTGATAGTTCCCTGCATATTGGCCACAGGTAGTAACCACGGTGTGATTGCAGTGGACTACAGAGGACACGGCACCCTGTCCCATTTCTACAATAGGCAAATCATTGCATACAGTGCTCTTTCGCTATCTTCCCCACTGGACGCCTGCAACAACTGTAGAGCCAGCAAATGATACACACAAAGGACATACCATGCCTTATACACATGCCCTGTATGGACATATGCCACTGACACCAGGGAATACCTGCATTATGCTGTCAGTGTAGGTGCAGGGTCAACTTGTTGTCCATTGCCAGTTCTCACTACATGAGGTCAGGAATGGCACATCTGATGATAACAATCTGTCTACACCACATGCCCCAGACACCCCAGGTACACTTCTACATGTCACAGAACATGCATGTGGGATGTGTGCACATCCCAGACACTGTCCATGTTATGGAATATAGAAAACATACATGTCAAGCATTGCACAGCACTAGCCACCCACAATAGTAACCCAGATGACTGGATGGTGAATACAATACCCACCTGTGTGGGCCAATCCAGACACTACACCCCTGAGCCACACTGCATACCATTTTCATGTGACCTGATGCCAAGGTATACCCTTTACCTAGCCCTGTACAGCCTTCTAGCACAGTCAACTACTACACACCTGTGAATCAAAGCACCTATGCATATCAGTACTGGCAAACCTGTGTCTGTGTGTGTGTGGAGTATGATGTTTTGGACACCATTCACACTCACTACACCTCCCATTGGCCTACTGAAGTATGCCTTCTGATATCAGACACCTTGACATACCCTTTGCCCATATATCATGATAACCCCTGTGGTGCATATGATACCTGTGTATTACTGTATTGTGGCAAACTAGCTAGTTAGGAAGTCTAATCCTGACCCTGCCAACTGTGATAATGTGTGTAAGTCCCTGAGAGAGTGTGGCTGTGTCGACCTTGACACCTGTTCTTATGGACAGGCACGTGTACTACACCTACCTTATCCCTCCTTTATCACTGTTGCTGATGTCACTCATCATCGAATATACCTTTGGAAGGTTCCCCAACATGTAAGCTCTGTGGCGCATGCAATAACTGCATAGACATGTGATGGCAATACATAGGCAGGGGTTTGAAACCATGTACTGGTAAGTGTGTGATACAAACATGCTTAGGTTTTACTCTCCCACCCCCTCCCTGTCTTACTTTGTCTCTGTCTGTCTCTCTCACTCCCTCTCCAGTGGATGTGGAGAAGTACACCTGCTTTGCTTAGGCAGCAGCTTGTTTTTTGTAAGTGATGCTCATGATCAGCTGATGGCTTCTGCATGAATTGTAGTCATCCATTAGCTGATTGCATGTGGAACAGCTTTGGTAACATTCCCATAGCCAATTGCATGGAAACACACTCCTATAACTAGGAACATCATCTGGGTGTTGGCCCTTTTCATTCACTGTGAGGAGGACTTCATGTCAGTGTTTGACAAGCAGCATCACAGATGGTAGTGTGATATACCTCTAACAACATACACTGTGGAGACAGGCCAAAAAACAGGAGGGTAATGTTCCAGACATGACTACAGAATGTAAGTGTTGCTCTTCTGCATTTGGAGTAATGTTGGTTTAACAGGGTTTGTGAGGATATGGCTGGTTTACATGATTTAATACCTGTCATGACAGTGTTATGTTGTTGAGGAAACCCCCACCTGTAGGGTTATCTGCAGACTGGCCAGTGTTTGGAGTCTTAAGTGGCTTGTATTACTCACAGATCACCTGTCTTAGAACTGCAGAAGCATAGTCTGAGGTTTGCAGTCAGTACATGGTGACAGCCATGAGAGTTACTGACTTCATAACCCTCATAGGACATATGTCACAACAACCCTGTTACAAGAGTAAATGTTTGAGGTTATCACAGCAACATGCCAACACTGGCCCAGTGTTTGTGCCTCCAGCCACAAGACTGTCAACCTTTGTACATATGTCATGCAGTAAGAGGTGCATATGTTCTGTACACCATTATTTATTGACATCATACCTGATAACAAGCCAGTCACATATCAGACTGCTAGACATGTTATGTATAGTAGGGGTTATATTTGAGGACATAACCTGGGCATTCTGTGGTTGTGTGTACAGTAGTGAGTTCTGTGTACTTATGGTGATTGTTGACAGTATGTGTATTGCGAATATGTACCTTGGCCTGTGACAGACTGTGGTAGATGTCATTGTTCTTGGTCCTGTCCTATCTGATGTTATATGCTGCTACAGTGTGTGGTACCCTATCAGCTTACATGTTTGTAGGGCCAAACACACACATGTCCCATACCACAGACAGGCATTGGACCACACTGTGTCATGGCCCAGTATATGTAGGGTTAGTGTGTGAGTGGCACATATGAGGATGGTGTTGATCAGACAGTCCATATACTGTAATATTAAGCTTGCTTAAAATGTGTGTGGTTGTGGCTGTGTTCACATTGGTTGTGGCTATGCAGTTTCACACAGGTGTCTGTTACTCTATGCAGTGACATGCCTGTAGAGCCTGTTATATTTTCAGGTACATGTGTATCCCCCCATAAGAAATGTAGGTCAGTGTTGTGGCAGTCTGTCTGTAGTTTGCACAGTGTTTTGTTACATGCCTAGCAGCTTAGTGTAATTACCCAGTGTGATGTTATGTCCAGATATTTGCCAGATTTACTGCTGCCAGACCACCATAACTGTCATGTATTTCTGACAAAGCAGTGGGATGCTGTACAGATGTATGTCAGTAACTAGTGGGTAGTGTGTGGCCATGTGACCTTTACACCACAGGTTATTATGTGTTAGGACAGACAGGAGTGTGTGAATGCATAAATTGTGTGGGCATATATAGTCCAGTATTTATGTGATATACCCATTTACATGGCTGTTAACATCCACATTGACAGGCTTGGTCTACATGTCTCGCACTAAGGGGATCTGTGTATACCTTTGGACTGACCAGCGTGTGCCAGGCTGTCTACAATTATTGGTCATATTTCTGCTGTAATCCACAGGATCATTACTGGGATTTCTGTGGTACCGTACTATGATGACCTTAGGATGTCTTACAGTAACTGATGGCATACATGTCAATAGCAGATGTGACCTCCCACACACATCATTTCTGTTAAGACAGCCCCTGTTGCAGTAGCAACAGTCTGCATATATACCTGCAATACATACATGATATCACTTTGCACTAAGAGGTTGAGATTATTGGTGCTGAGGTATGACTCCACTCCATGTTCTGGACATATGGTAAACATATATGTATATAGATATATAACACATCTATATATGTCTACACATATACATACACACATATATATATACATATATATATATATATATATATATATATATATATATATATATACATACACACACACACACACACACACACACACACACACACACACACACACACACACATATATATATATATATATATATATATATATATATATATATACAGAGAGATCTATATATGGCCATATATATGATACACTATTCAGATGTATATAAATACATATATATGAATATATATGTGTATGTACATGTAGACATATATCTACATATGTATATATCCATTCCATTGTCATGTGTAAACATTACTGTTGTGTATACCTTCCCAGGTGCACAGGTGTATCACACCGTATGTATCTGATATGTGTATATTTAGATATAACAACATATGTTATTCAACAGTAACATCACTAACAAATACTACACAATTGTAGAAGTCACAGCAATTGTTCAATACTATTCAATATGTGTACTGACAAATATATTGGAAAAACAACAACTGTCTTCAAAGCTGTCAGGGCGTAGTGGTTAACTGTTGTGACTATAGTGTGCAGGGTCCTGGGTTCAAGTCCTGCAAGGGCTGTTTATTTTGTTGCTGGGCAGAATAAGGGCTGCTGGATACAGAGTGGTTAAGGCAGTTTTGAGCAGCTTTAAGTGGGTTTGCCTGGGTTTGTGCGAAGCTAAATGGTGCTAAGGTACAGTTAAATGTACGAGCGCTTACACAATGTAGGTTTTGCTTACCAGTGTGCAAATCTGTTTAGCTGTTATATTGCAGCAATGTTGACACTTGCTAAGCATGGCTCAGCCCCGGTAACCAGTGCTTACATCCCAGTCTGATAACATAGCAGGGTAATGACATCTGTAATAAGTATATGTAATGCCATGTACATAACATGCGTCTATGTGATGTCATTACAGTAGCAAGGGGTTTGAGTCTCCTGTCTGGGAAACTTGAGTATATATGGCTTGTACAACACTCTTATCCATGTGAAAGTATTATATACAAGGGTAGTATCCCAGGTTATATGCAGTCACACTGGCATGTAGTGTATCATTACGTTACTACTGTTGACAGTGCTTTCCCAAGCAAGAGTAGATTGCTAATTGTAGTACTGGAAATAAACACCCTTGCATGCATAGATGGACTCTGAGTCCTCACTGTTGTGTTCCTGGTGTGTGAGCTGTGTAACATGATATATTTCCTACTGGATAATGATCTGACATGTGGAAAATAACTGTAGACTACTGACTGTATAGCACATGTCAGTGAGGGCTGCCATCATGTAGTAAGGCATAGCTATTAGTGTCAGATGTCTATCTGTCAACACATTCATCCTAATGCATAGCTAGTTGGCAAGCTGATGTCTGTCAGTCCCTGTATAGATGTGCAGATGTCAGGTATCCATCTTGGATACCTACAGGCAATCTATGCTTGACTGAGACTGACATGTCCGCCCAGCTGTGTTATAAATGGCACAGATAGGACTCAACACCCTGTACACACCACATGCCATGGATACCTCAACTACACTACAAAGGTCAACAGAACATGCTTGGGTACAGGTCTCCAAGATAGACACTAACCATGTTATGTAATACATATTGCATACATGTCTACTGGAGCACCTCACCGGCCCACTGCAGAAGGCACCCAGAGGATTGGCTGATGCATGTCACTCTCACCCTGAGGATCATGACAGTGGTGTCTGTTGATAGATGGCCTGCTGGCACATAGCAGGTGGCATGATAGCACTGTGTACACAGCCCCTACACTTCCCATCCCTCCATGTAGCCTGGTACACACCTATGAAACCTGCAGTACTGACAAATGTGTACATGTGCATTACTGAGAATATCAGTGTCTGTGTGTTAGAAGACCTGTAGTTGGGAATACCCTGAGGCCCTTCACACCCACCACACTACCAATTGCCATAGTTAGATGTGGCTGCTGCTGTACCAGACATTACACGTACCTTGTTATGCTCCTCTCCCTAAGGGTTACCTGGGCCTTGCAGTACTAGCACAAATCTGTTGTATAAATGAGTTTATAGGCATGGGATACCCACTGAGTTATGGCAAGTGTGTGTATGTGTGCATGTGTGTATATATGTAGGGTACAGCATTCCGAGGCCACATACTCCTATTACAATATGAATTGCCACACAGTATTAGGGATAGTGATGTTGCTGCCCATAGGAGAAGCATGAACATGCATCACCCTACTATGCATGTGGCATGTGCATTAGATGCATATCCCTGTAGTAGTACTCTTGGGATGGACAAGGGGCTGTATTGCAGTCCTGATCAATGTGTAATGGTGGGTATGTCAGAGTGTCATCATGGGTTCCAGTGCGTACAATAACCACAGTGGGGTGTGGGTGATGGGTATGCTGTCATTACACCTTGGTACCCCTGGTACATGTCCCATGTACCACTGTATGGTGACCACTGTCACCATCAACCATACAAGTAACTGATAACACTATCCAGCCCAGTTATGCATGTGCTGTGTGCAACCTACCTGCGACACACTGACAACGTAGTTAGCACTGATAGGCCCAGGTCTCTCGGATGTGTGTCTGACTGTTATGTGTTTGTCAATGTGTATATGCCGGTATGTCACACTATGTATTGTCCATATACAACCATTACATCCCCCATTACCATACTGTACATGCCTGGGGATGTTCTGCATGTAACATGTAACCTGGAACACACCTCATCCTAAAAGCTGTGTGGTGTGTGTAATTAAAGCCACACACATCAGTAGCACTACATACCTAGGTCAGGGTCTAGTCCCAGTTTTGCCAAGTAAGAGTGTGCATGTATGTGGAGGGATCTACTTCAGGTTGCAGAATATACATGTCCCAGGGGGTCATTTGTCCAAGAACTGCGTGGCATATGCTAACATGTCACAGGTATCATCCTGTGGACATACATTTCATCATAACTACTGTTAGCTGTGTAAATGGCCTCTTCCCCACTGTATAAGTGTGAAGCAATACTGGGGTTGGTATATATAGCTGGGTGTGGCTGTTGTGGACAATTGCAGTAACTGTTGAGTGTATCCCCCTGTGTAGCGGGCTGTAATAATGTACAGTTCATGTTAACAGGTTAGGTATTTGTCTATTACACTTTCTGTGGTTCTACAGCACCTCTCACCCTCCAATGGATAGGGGTATGCCATCGGATCTATATTGGATCCGCGAATGTTCACAATGTCGAATCTGACATTGTCGACACGTCAACAGCAAAACTGCAGAACCTCGAAGAGGTAAACGTAAATCTCCGTAAGGGGAGATTTCCATTTACTTCAATGTAGTGCAGTCTCAGAGTTGGTATATTTAAGTAGTGGGAGGGGGTGCAGCTGCCCCATGGGGGTACAGGTGGCCTTTCCCCCCTGCTTACAGCAAGTAGTTTTGTTTCCTAATGTTTTGTAATGTTTTTATTAGGTATTCGATGTTACTGGACTTCGAGGATATTGTGTTGATTATATTGTATTCGAAGTTCAGTAACTTCAAGTATCTAATATAGACCTGTGCCACCCACACCAGCACACATATGTTTACCATGTTGAGGATTGCACTACATTGGGGAAGGAGACATATACCCTGCCGATACTATCATCAATGACATTAAACTAGCGGACTGCTTATTCCACAATGTGTTGTTCTGCGTAGTCTGGCTTGGTGGAATTGCTGGAACCTGTGTTCTGAGAGACTGCCTTCAAGACTATTTGCAAATATACAGAGCTGAGTATATTTTTTTGGTTATAGAGTTAGTTAATTGTTGTTTAGATCTCTGTTGAAACTGTTGTCTCACTGTTCTGAGAGACTGATCTGCAATATACAGAGCTGAGTATATATTTTTTGGTTTTTAGAGTTTGTACTGTTAGTTGTTGCTTAGATCTCTGTTGAAACTGTCCCCCCCAATTTTCTGCCATGTCTTAAGTTGGTATAACTGGTTTATACAGCTTGTGTGTTATCTAACTCAATGAGCACGTAATTTGACCTGTTAGTAACAGCCTGCATTTAATTGCTGGAACCTGTGTTCTGAGAGACTGCCTTCCAGACTATCTGCAAATATACAGAGTTGAGTATATTTTTTTGGTTATAGAGTTTGTTAATTGTTGCTTAGATCTCTGTTGAAACTGTTGTCTCACTGTTCTGAGAGACTGATCTGCAAATATACAGAGTTGAGTATATTTTATTTTTGGTTTTTAGAGTTTGTACTGTTAGTTGGGTGGCCACAGTGGTACAGCAGTTAGCATTGCCACCTCAAAGCAAGAGGTTCTCCGGTTCGATTCTCGTCTGGGGTGCCTTCTGTGTGGAGTCTGCATGTCCTCCCTGTGGTCACGTGGGTCTCCTCCGGGTGCTCTGGTTCCTCCCACATTCCATAGACATGCAGTAGGTGGATTGGACACTCTAAATTGCCCTAGGTGTGTGTGTGTGTGTGCCTTCTGTGGAAGGATGGGCGCCGGGCTGCAACTCGACACCGTAAAACTCCACTGCCAATCATGAGCAGACAGATGATCAGCTGTGGTAACCCCTAACCAGGAAAAGCCGAAAGAAGAAGAAGAGTTTGTACTGTTAGTTGTTGCTTAGATCTCTGTTTAACCCCCCCCCCCCATTTTCTGCTGTGTCTTCAGTTGGTATAACTGTTTCTTACAGCTTGTGTGTTATCTAACTCAAGGATCACTTAATTTGACCTGTTAGTACAGCCTGCATATAATTGCTGGAACCTGTGTTGTGAGAGACTGTCTACCAGACTATCTGCAAATATACAGAGCTGAGAATATTTTTTTGGTTATAGAGTTTGTTAATTGTTGTTTATATCTCTGTTGAAACTGTTGTCTTACTGTTCTGAGAGACTGATCTGCAAATATACAAAGCTGAGTATTTTTTCTGGTTTCTAGAGTTTGTACTGTTAGTTGTTGCTTAGATCTCTGTTGAAACTGCCCCCCCTATTTTCTGCCATGTCTTCAGTTGGTATAACTGGCTTTTACAACTTGTGTGTTATCTAACTTAAGGATCACTTAATTTGACCTGTTAGTAACAGCATGTATTTAATTGTTGGAACCTGTGTTCTGAGAGACTGCCTTCCAAACTATCTGCAAATATACAGAGCTGTGTATATATTTTTTGGTTATACAGTTTGTTAATTGTTGCTTAGATGTCTTTTGAAACTATTGTCTCACTGTTCTGAGAGACTGATCTGCAAATATACAGAGCTGAGTATATTTTTTGGTTATAGAGTTTGTTAATTGTTGCTTAGATCTCTGTTGAAACTATTGTCTCACTGTTCTGAGAGACTGATCTGCAAATATACAGAGCTGAGTATATATTTTTTGGTTTTTATAGTTTTGTTGTTTAGATGTCTGTTGAAACTGTTTTGTCTCACCCACCCTCCCTAATTTTGGTTTGTAGTTTAAATTTGGTGGCTTTTGCAGTTGCCTTCCCCACTGTAGATTTGATCTGGGACACTCCCCCAGTCCCATCTCTTTACCACATTCTACCTAATAAACTCTCTCTGCACTTACATTTAGTCCTTTTTAATTTAATTGCATTTTTTAAACTGTGTTTGGTCTAATATTGCTACATACTCAAGTGTGCTAGCTTACACTGCATGTGAATTGTTTTTACCACTGTTTTTGCTACTTTTCTGTAAAAAAAATACTGTAAGCCTGTTTCCTACCTTTCCTGTAACTAGTGTTCCAGATACAGATTTGCTGTATCCAGGACTGTATGTAAGCTTCTGAGCCCCCCAAGCCTCTCTGTGTTGGAGGGAAGCCTTCTAGCTTATCAGTGGGAGTGGTATCGCTAGGTAACCTGTCTACCACATAAGGAGTGATTCTGGCCCAGAAATTGTAGTTATTGGCTGTTTGGGCAATCTCTTTCATCTCTCTCAACTTTCTGTTTTGAAAGCCTGCATTTGCACTTGTTTCTGTCCTGTAACTCATCTAGTGCAGATATAGATTATTAGTTTTAGCACTTAAATTTGCTTATTCATGCTCAGCACTTGTTCAGAACTTGTAAGCACTAATTTAGCTACTAATTAGTATAGCACTCAATCTTCCTCATTACCTAGAGGAAAACAATTTTTGTACTTACAGTTTTTGTACTTACTTTTCTCACTTGCTTAGAGAAAAACAGGTCTTGTACTCACTTTCCTCACTTATCTAGAGGAAAATATTTTTTTATTCAGGTATATCCAAGGGTCAGCTCCCAGTGTTCTCTCCTGTCTATCTGATGAATCTGGGCATCTTAAGGCAATGTAGAAATTGCTTCATGTACACAGACATCCCTCTCCTCCTACCACCCAATACTACAACCTGTGAGAGATGCACTTATCTAGCCAAACTGCAGGTAAAGCTCTCTCCAACCAAGACTGAACTTGACAGTCATGAGGAGAAGGTAAACATTTGCACCACACCACACTCCTCACATAGTCTCACTAAATCTACAACACCAAAAACCACACATAGTAACACAAAAACTTTTACAGAGGCTCTCAATAATAATCTGTCTAAGCAACAGAGACCTCCAAAGTAGAAACGCAAGCAACCCCCATCCCCCAACACAATCCAAATTACACATAGACCACAGACTCAGTTTGCCACTCAACCACAGCCTATAAGGCAAAACAACGTACCCAACACACTAGTCATAGGTGACTCTATAGTCAGGCACACTGATGTCCCACTCACCAGGCTAAACAAGGAGAAGGTTACTGTCAGCTGCCTGTCATGTGCCAGGATCCACCACATAAATCACGGACTCAGGTCACTCCACAACAAGTACAAATATGACTCTGTCATTATCTATCTTGGTGTGAATGACCTGAGATGTACCTCCCTGGACTACATGAAAAGAGACATGAAGAGCTCTCCGATCTTGTAGTCCAGGCAGATATGACTCTAGCCCTGAGTAGCATTCTGCCATCACCCAGAATGATACCACAGTACAAGGACAAAATGATTGACTTCAACAACTGGCTAAACTTCTGGTGTCATTCTAAGGGGATCCAGTATCTGTATGCTTGGGATGACATAGTCGACAGACCACGATGCTTTGCCACAGATGGCCTGCACCTGTCGTCCCTGGGATTCCAGATACTGGCTAAGGCTCTTGCTGCCCCTATAGTGCCTTTTTTAGGCAAGGTTCAAATAACAAATTCACCACCATAACAGGAACAGTCAAGCAAAAACTGAGTGTTATGCTACTTAATGCTTGAAGTCTAAATCTCAAAATGCACTTACTCGAGGCACTCCTTAAAATGGAGAGCATCGATATCTGTGCAGTGACTGAGACCTGGTTCAAGGCTCCAGAGAGCACACCTGTACTACCAGGTTATAACTCATACCACACGTTTCGGCCATGTAACCTGGACCGAAACACCAAAGGCGGAGGTGTGTCCATATTTATTAAGGATATCCACACCTCCAGACTAGTTGTGCAGCATAATGCATCCGAGGTTATCCAAGTGAAACTAACTCTGGGCAAAACTGCAATCCAAATTGAAATTTGCTACAGATCCTCCACCATGCCCCAGGATTCCCAGTCCTCTTTTCTTGATGTACTGGAAAATATTAGGGTTCAACCAAACACCCTAATAATGGGCGACTTCAACTACCCCACCATTAACTGGGAAAACTACTCGTGTACCAACTCCTTAGCTCAATGCTTTCTGGAATTCATAAACTCCAATGCTCTGGATCAACTTATCCACACCCTCACCAGGAGTAACAATATCCTAGACCTAGTCATTACCAAGATGAGTGACCGGTGTTCCACACCAGAAGTCAACTCTTCGTTGGTCCAATCCAGCCATAAGCTAATCACCCTTGACATCCACACCCTGCCCCCACCCCCCATTAAAGAAACCACAGTAAAAAATTTCTCCAAAGCCAACTTCATGCTTCTTAAGACAGAAGTGGTGAACTTCATGACACCCATGCAGATGGACAATACAGTTACAACTGCTGAATCCTACACAAATGCACTCTATAAGCACTTACACGAGTGCATGGATCATGCTATCCCAAACAGAACCAAGATGCTATCCTCCAAAAAAGGAAGCCAATCTGGTGGTCCCCTGCCATAAACAAACTGTACTACAGAAGGAAGAAACCATTGCAAAAGAGAGTAAAATCCCATGAGTGGAGGAGCTCCCTCGACAGCCTCAGTAAGAAGCTAAGATCCCTTATAAGATCCTCCAAAGCTAGCTATGAAAACAAAATTGCCACTAATTCCAAGGACAACTACAAAGCATTCTATAGCTATGTCAAGAATCTCGATGGCAACAACCAGATCTGCTCTGAGTTACAGCACAAAGGCAAGAAAATTACAGAACCAATTGATATTGCCAACATCCTGGCAGATAGGTTCAGTGCTAACTTTACCCCCCTCTCACCTCCTAAAGGGCCCATATCTATACAGGAAGAATGCATAGTCCCTGTAATCACAACGGCTGCCTCTGTTGCAGGTAAATGGATACATTTGATGGCCAAACATCTTGGACGGCAAACAATTTCTTGGTGTGACATTAGGGACATGTACTTGCTGGAAGGTGCATTTCCATGACAGATGCATGTGTCAGTACCTCAACAGCTACTTTCACTATATTTTATCTGGAGTGTGTGCACACATATGCTTCCAGTGTTTGTGAAGGTATGTATTCCCCATATTTGCTGTCCTAACATACGATTCCATATTACACACTCATTGCTCATGTTAGGACCACATTGCAGGTTGTAAGGGTTGTGGACCACAGTATTGTGATATGCCGTAGTGTAGATCTGTAACAGTTGCCATTGTAATACTGGTGTATACACTGTTGTAGCACTGTATAAGGGTGATGCTTCACACATGTCCCTACTGTAGGCCATTTGTCCAACCATTATGTTCATCTCTGTGCACACATTTTGCAATGACAGGATGTTAATTATATTGCAGGACTCTGACATACCCTTCAGATACACCATCACGGTGACCACTGTGATGCAGTGCAGTTAACAGCAACAATACGTGAACATGTATGGCATGCATTATGGGTAGGTGTATTAAATGTGTGCATGGAATATACCATAGCCATAACATGATCGGTGTATTGGCAAACCTGAACAAACACCATACTCACCAGCTAAAGGCTGCTGCAGTTTCCAGAAAAAACACCTCTATTACCTCATCTGGCCATGGTACCAGGCCACATCACATGTGGGACCCACCCTGGGGCCTCCTCATCTACTGATCCTGCACTACCTTCAGGTGGAACCACCTCAAGGGATGGTGCCCCCCCCCAGGAGCACACACAGACATGATCTTATCACCCGAGGTCAGTTCCAGGGTCTGGTGAATAGAGAATGCCACAGAGACTTAAGAGATGTGCTACAGCACCTTGAGGCCCTAGTACACACTCATGGGGTCTGCATGCTCCTCCTGCTTAGCCTCCAGCCCAGGCACCTTCAGGGCTGTGAAGCTGATGTTGTGACTGGCCATGAGTGGGGACTTTGTTTCCATTGTTTCCATATGGGGGCTTATGGGGCTTCCACATCACAGGCGACACTCCCCATCCAGGGTGTTTACCCACCACATGTGTCATATACTGCCCCTGTAGGCTGTCTTCTCTATCTTTCAGCCCAACCCACATCCACAAATTTACCTGTTATCCTTATCCAAACTCCCAATCCCACCTTCACAAACAAGGGCAACGTGTTCCCAACATGGGGTTCACACACACTTACTATATATATATATATATATATATATATATATATATATATATATATATATAGATATGTTTGATGTTCCCTCACACATAGCATGCAGCACTGTCATGCAAAAGTAGGGGACATGTATTTATATACATATGTGTGTCTGTGTGTGTGTTTGTATATATGTAGACATACACATATATATATGTGTGTGTGTGTGTGTGTGTGTGTGTGTGTGTGTGTGTGTGTGTGTGTGTGTGTGTGTGTGTGTGTGTAGATATAGATATATATTATGAGTTGTGTGTAGACATACATGTGTATATATCTATATATATATATATATATATATATATATATATATATATATATATATATATATATATATATATATATATATATATATATATATATATATATATATATATATATATATATATATATATATATATATATGGTTTCTCTTCATAATCTCGAAATGCTGAAATCTCGAATTTCAGCATTCCGAGACCATGAAGCTGAAAATGTAGAATGCCCAAAGTGCATAAGAGCGAATTTGAATATCTTGAATCTGCACTTATGCATTTTCGGTAAGTTATGTGAAGTGTTTGGCTGGTATGGTGTTTGGAATTGAAGATGAGTATATGTGTGTGCTTTTGTACATTGTATGTGTGGGTAACGGTAGGGAGGTGTAAGCATGAGTATGAGTGTTCAATTTGTTCATGTTTGTGTAGGTGTGATGATTATTTGTGTGCGAGTGAGTGTAGAATGCAGTGGTGTGATTTTTTTTTCCGTTATGTGATCTCAAAGTTGGTATATATAAGTGTGGGGGGCATAGCCCCCCATAGGGGTTTTCAGGGGGGCTTGCTTCCCTGCTTATATGTAGTGTAGGGTTGTGTGGTTTGTTTGCTGTGGGTAGAATAGTGTGTGTATTATGCGGTGTATGGTATATGTATGCTCGTGATAGTGTAATTCGTGAATGTGGGTTTCGGGATTGTGAAAGGTTCAGCTTCATATTTTCGAAATGCTGAAATTCAAGATTTCAGCATTTTGACATTATGAAGTGAAACTATATATATATATATATATATATATATATATATATATATATATATATATATATATATATATATATATATATATATATATATATATATATATATATATATATATATATATATATATATATATATATATATATATATATATATATATATATATATGGGATGCATTCAGACATCAGGTCCACACTCTGTAACTCTCCTTCCTGCACAGCTGCACTGTTCTGCCTTGCTACAATACAGACAGGTGCCACATGTGGACACAGCCTAACATTAGGGGGGTATATATTGGGACAGATTGCCAGTAAGTCTATTACACACCTATGGCATTTCTGCATGCTACATTACATGTTAGCATGACTGTCCTGCAAGTGGTGGGCTCTGGAACCCACGTGGCCATCATAATGGGATTACTTCCACCACCAGCAATTAGGCACACTAATATACATGTCTTGCATTACACAACACACACTATGATGGTTTACATCTTGTCAGTCAGTGCTGATCTGCACAGTTGACAGGTATGGCCCACTGCCCACAGGGACAGACACTATTGTCCATAGCAGTTGTTCAGCTGGACATCATTACAACAACACCTGATGGCACATATAAATCATTCCACATCATCTATCCCATTATTATGGACCAAGTACTACATTCAGTTACATGCATATATACTTCACATACCTGTTGTGGGAATGATGTCTCTTCTGGATAGTTTGCTGTGTGGATGGCTGGATGGATGTTTTTTTTTTTTTTTTGCATTCACTCTCTCTCTCTATTGCAGTCTCTCTCCACTAAATGGATCGAGCTGCTTTGAATGGATTGCAGCATGGATTTTGTAGGTGATGCACATGATCAAGTGATGGCCTCTGCAGCAGTGTCCACCACTTGCTACCTGCATGCAGCAGGCTGTGTAGTACTTCCAATTAGCACTGTCATGGCAACCCACTACTATAAATCCCTACATCATGTGGGCATGGGTATGGTCCCTTTACCTTTCCTGTATGGATGGCATCCTTCTTGTTTGTGGGCAGCAGTTTTACAGACAGCAGGTAGCAATACCTCTTACAAGAGGACTTGCAGACTCAGGCCAGCTCCATATTTGTATAAGGTTCCAGACCTATAAAGTAAAAAACAGTGCCAGAAAGTAAAAACACGAATATCTATTGTTAACGCTTTTAAAACCAAAGATCAACATGCGTTCCAGACCTACATACAGTGTGAGTAGTGTTAGTATATGCATTGTATAGCACCAGTGTTACAGGGTTTGTGTGCACATATTAGTTTAACATAGAATGCTGTCTGTCTGCCTAGCTCTCAACTGTGGGTCTATCCACATGATGGCCAGAGGTGTGCCTGTTATGTTTTGTCTGTCCACCACACAGGTCTTGTGTCAGATATATCACTGGCATTGTGTGTGTTGAGTGCTATCAGTACATGGCTATATCCTTTTGTGTTTCTGACTTCATATTCCTGACTAAGGGTATGTTGCAGACCATCCTGTAACACCAGCAGCTTTCTCAGTGTATAACAACACTATTTCACATATGGCCATGTGTTCTGGCCTGTGTCCTCCACCTATATACCAGGCTTTGTCCATATGACATGCAGTAAGGGGTTGTTATATAGTGGCCTGTGAGTATGTCATGCTGCCATTCCTGCCATCATTCCAGTGCTGCTGTGGCCCGCACACATATTGTGGGGTTGGGTCCATATATGTGTGGGCTTCAGCTGCACAAAACATGTGTGCTCTTCTGCAGTCCAGAGGTCAGTGTATGTAACAGTGTTATATGCCCCTGTAAGTCAGTCTATGGGGGAGGGGTATGCACCATATATAACCTAGGCTGTTACAACATGTGAGGGATATTGGTAGTAAGCCGCCTTAAGGTATATGGCTGTAAATTTCCATACATTTAACCTTGGGAACATTTGTGGCCTAGTGCTTACTGTCATACAGACTATTCTGTTTGTCAGTGTGATAGTGATGTTTTCAGTTAATCACTGTTATGTGACAAATACATCCTCATTGTGGCAACCTAATTCTTTCCCCCCTAGGGGTTGAGTACAGAGCGTAATTTGAGGCTGCTGAACTATACATCTGCATTACTTACTGTTGATTGATTGTTATCCTTTGGCTCAGTCTTTCTTTACTGTTGTACTACTTGAAGGCATTGGCCTGGACAGCAACATATGTTATGCTTTCGGATTACTGTATAAAATAATCTGCTTGAGAGTTGCATTACTCACTTGGTATGCATTTCAAAGTCTTAACAGCTATATGACATGGCATATACAACTATAATAGTACACAAATAAACATTTCTTATGCATGCAAACCTGTGTATGGTGTCATATCTTTTGACTTCTCTGTGAGTATATGTTTTAGGCAACAATTATCTTTTGTATGAGTGAATCATACACTGTCCATTTGAAAAGGTGCCAACTGTAGGAATACTGGCTGTTCAATATGCTGTGCACCCTCTAAATATGTATCTTCCTGTACATATCTATGTGTGTGTATGTGTAGTTACATATATATGTATATATATGTATATATATGTATGTATATATATATATATATGTATATATATATATATGTGTATATATATATATATATATATATATATATATATATATATATATATATATATATATATATATATATGTGTGTGTGTATACATATATATATATATATATATATATATATATATATATATATATATATATATATATATATATATATATATATATATATATATATATATGTGCATATATGTGCGTTTATAAGTATCTTTGGAATGTTTATTGCTTCCACATTGTACATTCCCTATGGTAGCTAGAATGTACTGCATGATATGTTATTGATACCACCCAGACATCATACAGGTCAGATGGATTACTGCTAACGCCTTGTGGCCATGTTGTGTAGGGTCCTGGGTATGGGACTTGCAACAGTTGGTATTGTGTTGCAGGGCAGATCTGTTTGGCTGTGGAGGAGGGGGTGATAATACTTACAAGAGGTATTTAGCTTGGGCCCCCTCACCCCCATTAACAGTGCCTTTGGTCATATATGTATTTGTTATGTTCTCCTTTATATCTATAGATATATATCTGTATGGATCTAGGACACCTCCTCGAAAAAGCAAGTGTCCAAATCCATATATACCGATCACAGTTTAACGAAAGCGCTTTAATCGAAAAAGTGTTTCCGTTAAACTGTGAAAAAAAAAAAAACACTAAGTAAATGTTTTTGCAGGGGGGCTTCACCCCCCTGTGCCCCCGACACACCCCCTACTTAAATATTCTCACTCCAAGGTAGCACTACAGTGGAGTAAAGGAATATTCCCTTAATCACATCGCAGTGTGACTGGCACACCACTCACACATACCTGAAATTGCTGCTTCGATGAACAGAAATTCCGGGTATGTGTGAACGCAAATTTGACTTTCAGTGAAAGTTAAATTCGCGCAAAGTGTCCGGGTCCCATCTGCATATATATATATATATATATATATATATATATATATATATATACACATATATATATATATATATATATATATATATATATATATATATCTATATATATATATATATATGTATAGATATATATAGATATATATATATATATATCTATACATATATATATATATATATATATATAAATATCCTTACATACACATATTGCTATAGATATATATATATATATATATATATATATATATATATATATATATATATATATACACATATATATATATATATTTGTGGTGAGGCCTGGGTGGCCTGTCTGGAGCAAAGAAAACGCTGACACGGAAAGTAGATTTAAGTAGAGTCGTCCGCTGCTTTTATTGAGCAATATGAACTTCTTCAGAAATCTACTTTTCAAAGTTTTACTTGCAGTATTTATAGCACAGTTAAAAAGAGGAGGAGACATTCTAATCATGCAGCCATGTAAAGGAGATATGTATGTGATCTGTGGGGGTTGGTAACCCTTGTGTGAACTTAGCTGAGCCATTTAAGAAGATGTGAATGTGATCTGTGGGGGTTGGTAACCCTTGTGTGAATTTTATCTGAGCCATTTAAGAAGGCTTTTGATATTTAAATTTCCATTTAGGCCAGGGGGGATGTCTGCCCTGAGTTCTACCTGCCATTTTAGTTCTTGTACTTCCAGGAAGGTGTTGGAAGTTTGTGTGCATGTGTGTACTTGTTCTAACACTAGGAATTTGATGGCTGGGGGTTTGCTGCAGGTGAGGTTATGCCTGGCTAGTGCATTGGAGTCATCATTCTTCCTGATTGCTTGCATATGTTCTTTAATTCTGTCACTGAGCTTTCTAGAGGTCATGCCGACATAGAAGCTTGGGCAGTGGTGACAGCTGGCTAAGTACACTACGTTGCTGCTGTTGCAGTCGTAGTGATGTCTGAAAGAGTATGGGGTACTCCTTTGTGGGAGTTGGCACTAGGGCGGGGTGCGGATGTGTTTACAGCATACACACTGTCCGCAGGGGTGGGTGCCAACTAGGCTAGGTGGGCCTGTTTTGTCTGGGTCTGTTGGTTGCCTCTCAAACAGTGTTTTAAGAGAGTTGGTTCTCTTGTAGCAAAATATAGGTGCCTCCCCTAGGGTCTTGTATAGTTCTGTGTTGCTGGTGATGATGCCCCAGTACTTAGAGATGGTTTCTCTAATGGTGGTGCTGTCACTACTGATGGGGATAGGGAAACGCGGCTGAGGTGTCGTTTCTTCCTTCACTGGTTCAGAGAAACCATAGGTGAGGATGGGCTTGTGCCAGGTGAGTCTATTCTCTGTGACCTCTGTGGCAGCTTTGCTGATGAGCTGAGGGGGGTAATTTTTGTCAGTGAATAGTTCAGTCATGCTTATATATATATATAAATATATATATATATTTAGATTATGTGTGTATATATATATATATATATATATATATATATATATATATATATATATTATATATATATATATATATGTGTGTGTATGTATTTATTTATATATATATATATATATATATATATATATATATATATGTGTATATATATATATATATATATACATTGATATACACACACACATACATCTACATGTATAAATACATTTCCTGTACTGTTGAATGACTGTGCTGGATGATATGTTTGTGAAAACATCAGGTGTATGTATATCTCACATGGCTTAGTGGTAAATCACTTTGGCTATCGTGTCCTGGATTGCAAACGCTGTTTATTTTGTTACTGGGCAGAACAAGGGCCATTGGATACAGAGTGATTAAGGCACTTTTAAGCATTTGTAAGTGGGTTTGCGTGAAGGTAAGCACTGCTAACTTCCGGTTACAGTTTCTTATATTCATTTAGGTTTTAAATTGCTTAACTTGTGTTTTCATTGTTTACCCCCGCGGAAACAGGGTTAAACCCACTTACTGCTGCTTAAAAATGCTTACTTCCAGTTACCCCCACACTAATTTCTTTATAAAAATGAAAAAGGGTTAATAGAAAAGTGATGGAAGGGGCACAAAGAGGGAAAGACAGTAAGGAAAATAGCTAGGGATGTGCAGGACAAGTGTAGGGAAGGTCCATAGCTGCCCATTTCTTCTACAGCAACAGCTGTGCATATACACTGATTTGGAGGTAGATTTGGGCACTCATACCCCTGGGAGAGGGGTGAGGATAATAACAATATGTTATGAAGCCAATTAGACCAGATTACATGTTCCAGTGGACGTGTGTAAAATGGACAGCTATGTATGGGATGAGATTTTTTTTGGGGAACAGATTGCTTTTTTTTTAAGGTGAAAGTGGGATTTTGGGGAGGGATAGTAGGTATATTTGGGAAGGTAGGTTGGGTAGGATAACAGACAAGGCAGACAAGACAGCGTACAGGGGCAGTATATGACACATGTGGGGGGTAAACACCTTGGAAGGGAAGGGGTATTTGGAAGTCAGAAGCCCATGAGCCCCCTAGTGGAAACAGTGGGACTGATGTCCCACCCATGGGCAGTCACCACTGCACTTTCACGTTCCTGAAGGTGGCTGTGCTGAGGGCTGAGTAGGAGGGGCAGGCTGACCCTCTAGTTGCACCACGCGGCCCTCAAGCTGGCATAGCAGATCTCCAAACTCCCTGCGGAGCTCGCTATGCACCAGACCCCAGACCTGATGACGAGTGACAGTATCCTGTCCATGCCTGTTCTTTGGGGGAGTCAGGCCCCATTCCCTGAGGTGGTTCCACCAAAAGGTGGTGCAGGACCAGTGGATGAGGAGGTCCCAGGGTGGGCCCCAGATGTGCTGCTGCCCGGTGCCACAGCCAGATGAGGTGGAGACCGGCCTTCCCAAGTGTGCTATGGTGTTTCAGTTTTACAACATATGTGAGTCAGTAATAGTCAACACATTCCAGGATTAGGGAAAAGAGCATGCATAGATATTCCCATTAACCCAAAACACCAGATATGGAACAGCTGCATAGCAAACATAACACATGCATATATGGAACCACAGTGGCCATTACAACAGCATGCAGGTGCATTGAATGCAGCATGCCACCAATGTGGGAGTATTTCAACATGGCACATGCATAGAACAAATTTCAATATTTATCAAACAATAGGACATATGTCCCAACAGTAGATTTAATAGTGCACATACCACTTGAGTTGTGTATTTAGTTTATTGTTGCAGGTAAGGGGGGAGAAAGATGTCAATTAACAAATTGTATATCCCTGTAGTTCTCATTACTTTCTGGATCAATGCTGTGATCTGTACCTTACAGGTATTATTACACTAGCCTATGGCATTAGTTTGGACAGTGGTATGGATGTAGACAACTATATACATGAACTGAGTTTTACCTGCAGTATACACTTCTTACCTGGTACACCTCTGGTGGTATTGTTTGTTGACACTACCTGACTGTTTCTATGCATATTCCCAGATTCAAGGGTGATGTTATGCACATACCTCTTCATCTCTTATTGCTCACATTCTGGGCATGTCTTGACAACAACATGCAGCTGAAACCGGGACATATTTTGGCTTTTGCCCTTATAGACCTTTGGTGAGTTGTACAATGACAGGTTTGTTTTCAGAGACATTTTCCAAATATGTTCAGGCCTGACAGTCAGTTATATGACATTAAATACTGCCTACATGTCAGAGATTAGCATGCTGATAAGTCAGGGGACAGGGTAACAACCAGCAGATATGGGCCAATTCTCTGGACATTCCAGACAGATCTGTACAGTCGAGGGGTATGATTCTGTATACAGCTTTCTACCACTCCCAGGATTCAAACCATGGCTGTTAGTGCTAAAATAACACAGTGTACATCACAACTGGGTGTGCTATATAGTTATTTGCTGTGTATCTTTTCTCTGAATTCTTTCTATAAGTCTCCCATGGTTTTACAATCTGACCTTGTAATTCCAATACTCTTATACAGGGTTTCCCAAACAGTTTTATTATGTAGCACTGTGTGGATGACAGTGATGAGTAATAACTTATTAGTCAGAGATACTGCAGCACTAACAATGCCATACAATACTAGACTAAACAGTACCAGTCCATGATTTCAATCTTTTATTTCTAGGCACAGTTTCGTATCTGACAGACCTGTGGGGGGAATGTTTGTTAACACTACCTGAATGTTGTCACACATATTACCAGATTCCACATTATTATTATGCACATACGTCTCACTCTGTTACTGCACACACTCTGGTCATAGCTTCACAACACGGGAGTGGAGTTGGGACATAATTTGCTTATTACTCTCATAACACTTTGGTGAGTTGCTAGAGTGACAGGTTTGTTCTTATGGATATATTCCTGACAGTTATGATGTCTGACAATCAGTTGTATGTCATTATTTGCTGCCTAAACATCTGGGAACATCCCACTGATTTGCCAGGGGGGCAGGGTGACAGGGAGGGGACTTACACCAATTATCTGGACTTTCTGAAATATCTGTACAGTTGTGGGGTATGATTCTGCATACAGCTTACTACCACTCCCAGGATTCGAACCATGACTGTGTGTGCTAAAAATACAACACTTCACATCTCAGTTGAGTGTGCTTTTTGGATTGTTATCTATCTTTTTACTGTTTCCTAAGTCTCTCACGGTTGTACAATATTACCTCCAGTGATTACAACAGTTGTATACAGACATTTATTTATGTAGCACAGTGTGGGTAACAGTGCTTAATACAACAGTACTATTAAGAGATTGCAACACTACATTACCATATGATACCAGAGTAAACACAAGCAGTCCAGCAGTTAGACCTTTATTGTCAGGCTGTTAACCTTTTATTTACATGCAACCAATATGAGACTCTTCCTGCCATATTGTCTGGTGTATTCAGTACATGTCATACACAATACAGGTTTTATGCTGGCAATTAACTTTCTACTACTTTTAGATTTATTTCTAATGACAGTACAAGCAAGAGTATTACTAACATGCCTCGCGATGCAACCTCTGCAGTCTACAGGCATGGGCTTCCCGGTTCACAGCCTGCTTGTCTGCCACTGTCAAAGACATAATATACATGAGCTGGCAATTATTAAACAGGTAGTAGAGTGATACTTACACATGGCTGGGACATCACCTGTCCGCCTAGTCTCTTGGATCCACTGATCCAAGAGCTCACTCTTTCTCCACTTTAGATAGGCATAGTGATGCCTGACCTGGTCACCAGTTCGAGGTATGCCAGTGGCACTGGTGAGGTTACGGGTGAGATGGTCCCAGGCTTCCGCTTTATATTGGGAACCCTGGTACTGACCCTGCAGCAGTCTCTGGTCATGGTCTTTAACAAGGAGTCCTGCCATGACTTTGGACTCCTGGATGTCCCAGCGCTGCACCCAGAAGCGCACTCCTTCTCCCACACTGGTCATAGTGCCTACAGGAGGAAGCTGCAACCAGTTTTGAGATGTATTTCTGCCTGTTTGGTTTAAATAGAGTCGATTTCCCACACTTTGCCATGATTGGATGGTTTTGAAAATGCTAAGCTGTGGGCAAACCTGCTTACCTAAGGCTGGCATTGCTTAAAGGGGTATACCAATGGGAAAACTGATATAGCTGGCCTACACATTGCTTACACCTAGTAAGCAGGGCTGTGCAATCCTTAGCATTCTGTAATATTTAGTTTGCACACTATTTGCTGTTTGGCATTGATTTTTTATTCATTACATGTTATATATGTATTTGGTATCTGTCATTCATGTATACGTACACTGTATGGGATCCTTGTGTTTATTAGGGGATTTCAACACTTTATTACAATGACACCTCACATCTGGACTTAATGCAGTACTCCAGTTCACTTATTTATGTTATGTAGTAGGTTATACAACATAAAGCTCTATATAGATTACTTTCACATGTTAAGTTTTATTTTCTTATAGTGAGGATCTGTTTGGTGATACCTCAGTCTTATGTACTGCTGTGTTGGCTTACTGGTTAACTACTGTGACTATAATGTACAGGGTCCTGGGTTCAAGACCTGCAAGGGTTGTTTATTTTGTTGCTGGGTAGAACAGTGGCTGTTGGATACAGAGTGATTAAGGCACTTTTAAGCAATTGTAAGTGGGTTTACGTGGGTTTGTGTGATGGTAAGCAATGCTAATTTCTGGTTAAATTTGCTTACAGAAGGTTAGCTTTAATATTGCTTAACCTGTGTGCGCATTGCTTACTCCTGCGCAAACAGGCTTAAACCCGCTTACTGCTGCTTAAATATGCTTACTTCAACTTACTACTGCTTAATAGTGCTTACTCCCACTTACCCCCACACTAATTTGGACAGAAATGTAACATGGTTCTTGGGAAGGTGGTGGATTTGAACACTCTATGGATTTATCATTGATTAAACATTATACCTTTGATTTGTATCCCTGATTCATGTATACATATACTGTATGGGACACTTGTGTTTATCTGTGGATTTTACAACATTATTACAATGACACCTCACATCTGCATTTAATGCAGTACTCCAGTTCACAAATATATGTTATTTAGTAGGTTATACAACAAAAAATATTGTTCATAAAGTGATTTGACATGGAAAATGGAATTTACTGGAATGAGAATTGAACTGGGAATGACTGCTCATAAGGAAATGCTCTGATCACTACACTATTGCAGTACTGCTTCATTTGCATGTATCTTGATATTTATCTTCTTGTGCCATTTAAGCTGCAGTATGTGCAGCTATGCAATGGGCAAATCCGCACACCTATGGTTAATTGTAATCCATTTGATAAAAAAGGTGTTTATATTATTATATTTTAAATATTGCTCTTATAAACTTGGGGAGATGTTGCTAGGGTAATGGGATTGGATTTTATGTACATTTTCTGATAGTTTTAATGTCTGACACTCATATGTTTGCCATTATTTCAGATGAGATCATCCTAGTGGTTTGGCAGGGTAAATGAGGGATAGGCCAGACGTATGTGCCACATATCTGGACATTCTTGCATTGATCTATGCTATTGGGGGTATGCAACCCCCTATGAGCATTCTCGCTCATTGTAAGTGCCAAACAGTAGTTCTTGACTGCGGAGGCATGTATATTGTGAGAGCTCTGCTCTCAGACATGTCCCTTGCACTCGTCCATGCTCTGTGTCTGTTTAGGAGCTGAGGCAACTATGCATGGCGCGCTGCCGTGCTGCTCTGAAATGGTCGCTTCTGTGTAGGAATAAGCTATTCCAGCATGGAACCTTACTGAATCCCAGGGATAGTCTTTTCAGCTGATTAAAAGAATTATTGCTTTTAGTGTCCCTTCATTTTAAGAGGCATTTCCTTTGGTCAGTTAAGTAAATGGGCAAACTATTGATACAAAATGGGATACAAGTTTTGGATAGCACCCAGCTAATCCTAAAAAGTGCCCTTGCATCTTGGTGAGAGTTAAATCACAGTTTCATGTTTTCCTTTCTGGGACCTAACAATCTCACTACCAATGATATATCCTTAAATATTTTATCTCAATCATGCCTATCTTGCACACACAGGTATTATCAGTCTCAGAGAGTCTACTGCAACTTGTACTTTTGTTAGATGAGATGCCCAATTCTCTGAGTATAATATCACAGTATCTATGTAAGTGGCAGCATGTTAGAACTCATCTCTGTCCATTAATCTCTGAAAGGTCATGATAACCCATGTAACCTGAAAGGTAGGATGGTATTGTGGAATATACCCTCTGATGTTGAGAACTCAGTTATTTTTTGATTCCAGCCATTACAGAGATCTGCCAGTATCAATTTGCAAGGTCCAATGTGGTTAAGAATCTTGCTTTCTACAAACGTTTTATTAACACAAATTTGTGTTAAATGTTTATGTTATAGTTGTATTTATTTGTTTGTTTAATTGTTTTATTTGGTTACCTTGTCTTATTTGTTTTTCCTTCGTGTTAAAAATGTGAGAATATGATAAATACTGAACATGTTCAGCTGAAAAGTTTTTCTCACATTTAAATGTGTTGTGACTCAGCACTACAGTTGTCTAGCCTGGCAGCAAACAGAAATCTAATACTTCACTAGATGGCTTGAATACCAGTAGCATATGACTTCACAAATAGGTATATGTTTTCCAGGGTTGTATGTTCATTTACTGACAAGCCGTTTTCTTGATGTATAATTTATCAACAGGCATTTATCAACAGACATTTTATTAGCAGATGATATAACTTCTCGAATGACAATAGCACAAAAAACAAATACTTAAAGCTAAAAAGGGTATTCCAACAATATGCTTACCAAAATGGAAACAAGTAATATGTGTGCAAGATCAAAATATCAAAATAATTAGTTGTGCAATGCTACCCATACCTCTCAGCTGTCCAGATTTTCACAGAATGTCCAGATTTTTGCATCATATTTTTGGTCTGTCCCATGTCAAATGTGTGGTTTTCTGACAAAAATCAGTGAGGAGTGAAGTGACTAAATAATGACATACATTTGAGTTTACATACTTTCTACCTTTCAGAAAATGCATGCTATCATAAATCCTGTTATTCTAGCAACTTTCTAAGTTTATAGGAGCAATATTTAACATCTGTCTCTATTTTTGGGCCTCTGGCTTGCCATTATTTTAGATTTTGTCCAGATTTCTTGCACTATGAAGTTGAGAGGTATGATGTGACCCCAACCGGTAATGTACACCAAGAAACATAAAATCATAGATCACCATGAAACCAATGAATAACGCCCATCATTAAAACAATATTTTCATGAAATGGGCTCTGTGTCAAATGTGTTCTGTGCAAACTCCTTTCATACGAGCAATAAGACATTGTGCTGAAATACATGGGGCATATAACATAACAGTTCTCTCATAGATGAAGGAACAAAGCAATGCTTAAGAGGCAATCAGGCAGTTAGTAGTGTTCCTTTTTGAAAGCACAGACATTAGTGTAGACTCTCTTCTACTTACAACGGTGCATTTCGGTGATGTTAAGATTCCTGCCATCAAACGAGCATGAACATCCTGCACATGGTTCTGCTTTCTAGTAATTCCACAGAGAACTGTATGAAGATCACCAGGCCTACTGCCTAGGTAGAACCTGATCAGCCTATACCATGACTCAACAAAATTCTGTGTATGTGGATGGCCCATGTCATTTAAAATGCCAATACTCCACAATCCAGTTGGGAACAGAGGAGGGAACCATGTTCCTAGTGAACTCCTAATATACATGTTTATGTGTTTCCCATTAACATAATTCTTCTCCAAATATCTAAGTAATGGAGAAGCTTCCTCCAAAAATTTATAGCAGAGTAAATCAAATACAACATTAATTTCTTGATGGGAACAGGAAACACAACATTACTGATTGCTTACAGAAATGTTGAATGATATGCCGAAGCCATATATCACAGACAAACCCTCATATCTACACTTTTCTCCAAATGTTTTGGGCAAAGTAAAAATAACAGCTCTTCACTTCCACATTATCTATATTTTGCCTGCTACTCCTCAATGTAGGGGACTCAAAATCACAGAGAATAAACTGAAATGATGGTGCACAGCCAGCTAATGTACATGCCTCAAAGAACAAATGCCATGATAAATTATAATCCATAAAATACTTATGTGACAGTAAAACAAACACCAACAGTGTACTTTTACATCTACCTGAAGAATTTACAAAGCCATGTATTATGAAGAGTTGCTGGCATCCTGTTTCTTTAGTCAGATAAGCACCATCCATTAACCACCCCTTCCTGGGCAAAGATCATCAAGAATTTGTGCTATAGTGAGTAACAGCAGCGATTTTGCAGCAATCTCAGTGGCAGGTTGCTGTAAATATGAACCCCTCTTAGGTTGCTAATACTGTATATGCACATCTCCTAACCAGGATAGGCATGATATAGTAGCTATTTCTAATTACATCTGTGCCTATTGATGACTTGCACCAGCTGTTTCCTAGATGACAGTTTGATAGCAAACTCAGTATTAACATTACTGAAAGTACTTTCAACTGTTAACTTGGGAAAGTCTAATGATTTCTCTGCTCTGACTTTTACATTTTTAAATTAACTCTCATTGCTGGACATTAAGCAGTTCAGATACACAATTGTGAGCAAATGTCTTCAGTAGTTGCTTACTTGATGTTGTCGGCATTGTTACATCTTTCTCATTGCACTTTGTTTGCATTTTGTACCTGCAGTACCAGTAACATTTTACTTTTCTGACCTTTTCTAACTTGCACAAATAGCCGTAAATGTTCAACATATCCCTCATGTTCTGATTTTTTTTTTACTGTTGTATTCCCCATGGCTACTAGTGTAAGATGTATCACATCATCTGTAGGGGAAGCAATTGCTACATCCTCATCATTACATTTATATAACAATGGCATATCAAGTTAATTTAAACCAAAAAAGCACATGCTTACTAACTGTATACAGAGGACTTGTGTACATGTTCCATTGTGAACTTGCTGCTGCCCTTCAGCTATGGAACACCTGTGATGTTGAAAGGTGGTATATAAACAATAATGCTCCTTCCCCATTATTTTATTAAAGTTGGTCTGGCTAATGGTATGCTTGTTGCCTTTATTAGTTCATATTTTTGTGGAAAATATTCTGTTTTTTTATTAGTATTTAATATGAATTTGTAATGATTCTGATCTGTAGTTGTTGGTTAGGCTTGTAATAGCCATCAGACTGATAGCCTAGTATTTACTGATGAACCTATGTACCTAAAAATACATCAAAGTAGATAGCCAAAGCTGAAACTTAGTGCAATTTTAGGTGCTTACAACTAACTAAAATAGTAAAAAGTAATGAGGTCAAAATGCAGAAGGGATGCATTACTCAACATAACTTGGCTATGCAATAACATTGCCATTTCCACATCCAGAAGAATTTAAAAAGTTTACAGTATGCCAACAGAAAAGAAACGTTTCTTCCCAATACAAACCCGTTCTTTCCTAGTTTTAAATATAAGAATAGATTTCTTCAAACATTTCCATCCCTTATAGATATATTTAATTGCAAAAAGTTATCCAAGGAATGTGCTTTAGACATTTTCATTTTCCTTACAGTTTGCAATTAACACAACTCTGTTTAAATTCAGCACTGATGCGAACACGTATTGAAATAAAGAAATATGTTGCAACAACAGAATGGACAATACCAGTAATATGTGATAGCAGCAGACACCTGCCAATTTCAAAAACCTGTGGGATACACATAATATTCAATATATTATCACTTTATGTAGCTGTGGTAATAATTTCATTTGTTATTGTTATGTCATTGTGTTATTTGTATAAGGAGTGCTTGAACCCTAACCAGCGTAGCAGTGGTCAGACCACATAATCCTGAAGACAGGAAGTTTGCTAAGTTAGAACTTTATTATATACTATTAGTTTAAATTGCTTTTCTGTTTGGTATACCATGTGTTTATTTATTTATTATTTGTTGACTGGGAAAGTCCAACAAGGACAGAGCCTATTTTCAGTGGAGGCCCTTGGAGAAACACTCCAGATATATGTCTTTGGAATATGGGAGGAAACCGGAGTACCCACAAGGAACCCACAAGAACAAATAGAGGACATGCAGACTCTGCACAGAAGGCACCTCAGTCAAGAATCAATCTGGATAACCTCTTGCTGTGAGGTGACAATGTTAACCACTGCACCACTTTGCTACAGTGTAGCTATTAATGCAGTATAATCGCTCATCTAATGATTACATATACTGTATTTCTAAAAGTCAGTCTTATTACTCAAGTACATTATAACTGGAAATGTTTCAGTGTACCTTACAAAGAATTTAATCACTTAATCTACAGCAAATATAAAAATTTAATTCGGATATTGCAGGGTTTTACAATTAATACAACTATGATTTGAAACTGAGGTATATCATCACAAGGAAGGCATTCCTACTGCACACATTTAGGGGCCAGATTCTAAGAGTTGCTGTCAGTGTAAGTCTGCCCTGATTCTAAAATACCTGATCTCATTGTAAGTGACTTACTTCAGTGTAAGGCCTATCTGAAAGCAGACTTACTACGTGGGATCAGATTCCAAAACAACTGCTCTCAGTGTACTCTCAGTGTAAGTTGTCACTTGCACTGAGAGAGAGAGTCTTTTGAAATCGGGGCCTGTGAGTCACACTGCTTTATAAAAAGTATTTGCATGAAGTACATAGTGCTGTTTGGGTCTGTTACTGCTTATGACACAAGTGTGACTACTGTACAGGTGTTTATGCTCGATAGTGCTTTGTTCGTATAAGGATGACAATGATTCATAAGTTAAAATACAACATGAAATTTGACAGGAAAGCTATCAGACAGTGACAAGTGTAAAGTTTAGCAACTCTAAGAGAGAGTAAAATCAAAAAGTAGCCACAGAAATGTACAATGGGTGGGGTTGATGAAGGACATGGACAAAAAAATGAAGTCTTTGCTCCAACTAGTCCAAGAGCAAAAGGTGTATTTTAACATGCAAAACCACAGCTAAAATAATAGCTTCCACTGGGGAAACTGACCTGAGACAATTGTGCAGTTACTGGGAGATTACAAAGCAGTTTAATCCTGAAATGAACCCACTGGTGACATGAGAGGGATAGCTCAACAGAAAACTCCCCTCTAGAATGACATATGTAGAGGTTTGCAAACACAGATTTCTCCAGTAAGGAGCATTTTAATAATAAAGAGCTGGAGAACTGCTGAAATCAGTTACACTTCTGAAATCAGTTATACTTCATAACAAAATAAAGAGAGTATCAAAGCATGGGTGGCCAAGCCACAATTCATGGAGACTGACACTTTGCCGAATCCAACACAGATCCAGCAACTATAAACATATGAGAGACAGAAACAGGCTGCAGTGTGTAGCCTATAGGGAAAGCTAGATGACACAGAAAATTGCAATAGTGTAACAACTTACACCTTGGGGAGGGTACAAGGAGGGTTCAGAGTTGAACAACCTTTTAGGATTTGTACAAAATAGTTTGCAAACTGCACTGCAGCCGTACCATAAAATAATTATCAAAAGGACACACTATTCTCTGAAGTCACCATAGAAAATGAAACAGCTGCCTAGACAAATAACATTTTTATTTAGGCAAAGAAATGGTCCATGTTTACGGCAAAATAAGCCAGGGAGTTCCTTTTAATTTGGCAATAGGATGATCTACACCAGGATTTTTCAATGGATGTTATAAATAAGAGGAAATCTTTTGTAGTCATTAGAGGCTTGTGTCACTGCAACTTTATACCCACTAACTAGAAATAGCATGTCACTCTCGCCTTAAATGGCAGCTAGACCAGTGACAGTTTGAACACTCTGAAACAGTGCACATCTTTTTTGCCATCAGTTCTACAAAATGAACTTAGTGGAAAGCTCTGCAATCAACAAACCAGATGACCAAAAGAACCTCCACTTGCTGCTATCACTGTGGATCCCTCTAAACAATGCACAAAACAAGAACAGTTTGCTGCAGTGATAAGATCTTTGTATCACACTACTGCAGATAACAGACAAGAGCTATATGAGTGGGGAACATCATTTAGGCAGCCATGACAGTGCTTTGGTTTCTCACTGGTGTTGTGGCAATGACAGCATTTTTGTATGACTTAAATCCACCATCTGGCCTGGGTGACAGTCAAACCACATCAGAGTGGTGGCCCATAATGTCACCCACTTGGGATGTGTAATTCTGTACACTTAGTCAGAAAACTATTATCCACAGTGGCATGGAGAGCCTTATGTCTGCACCCAGGCCACCCTGCTATATCACCACCCACCATCTGAGGTATAGTGGCAGTGTGGATGGCTGACTTTGACCCCCCCCCTCCAGACTGGCCCTCTTATTCTGTCTGCCAGTGCTGTCAAGTGCCTTAGCCACTAGTTAAGCTTGGCTCACATGGGTTGTAAACAGGGCTTTATTCACTTATGCCACTGGCACTGGCTTCTAAGCAAGTTTAAATCACCCACAAGTGGCAATTGTCCTTCTTTTATCCCTGGACACCTCATCACTTGTTAGGCAATAAAGTCAGTCATAAAATCAAATATATATGGGGGATGAACCAGGGCTGAACAGTCTAATCACTAGCATCTGTAAAAAAAACTATGAAGTGACATTATTCAACTCATTAGGAATCTTTTCCAGGAAATGGCTACTTCAGACTTTTCCTCAATTTCCATGAAGGAATCAAGAATAATTGTTATTCTCAAAATAGGCGTGGACCTACATAAAACAGGAAAGCCAAACCCAATCTCATTGATCAACCTAGACAAGAAGATATATGCCAATATCTTGGCCAAATTCATGCAACCAACCTAGTATTACTTTATATGGCATAATCAAACAGACTTCATTAAAGGTCACTCAAGTGCCGACCACTTAAGACCGAGGTTAATTTCATGCAAATACAACATTTCTGGAACAAAGCAGATCGTACAGTGCTAATGAATTTGAAAAAGATACAGATTCAGTCTATTTGTTTTCTGTTTTCTGTTGTCTGTACTTGACCACATTGACTTTGCCTGGCAGACAATAATGGCAGATCAAGACCTTGCTAAACCATTTTGCTAGAGTATTGCCTAGTTCTACTTTTAACTTCTTTCCCTCATTCCAAACAAATGGGACAAAGGTGTTCTCTGTCCCCATATCTCTTCTTACTGGCCATAGAACAGTGCATTAGTTACATGGATACTGGAAGCAAAATGATTCACAGGGTGGTGTATAGAAGACATTACAATCATTCATACTTTGTTTTTTTGCATGACTGGTCCTGACACAAGGTGCAATCTATGATATTTAAACTCACTGGAAGTTGGAAACATCCTCCAATATGTCTAGACTTAAGGCTACTCAAAACACTGAAATTTTTCCCAGCTACCACATCTACATAACAACTCTTGGTAGAAGTCCATCAATTCCCAGCTTCCCTTCCTAACTCTGTGGGTACTTCTAGGTATTAGGAAATGAAATAGTACCTATCCTTTTCTAAAATATCAGATATTAGTTATAAACCAGTGTTGGATCAGTTGTATCTACAAGTTCAAACACTGCATTTTACAGCATCTCCTAACTCAGAACAATAATGGCTTGTTAAAGAAAATTCACAAACTTAGAATGCAACTTTATTGGAAGGGGAGACACAGTATAATATCACTAAGGTGACCATGACCTCCATCTAATAAGGAGGAATGGGGATTTCTACTGTTAGGACTTTAACTGCTCCATCATAACTGAGAATCGTAAATGGTTCCTTGGGTCTATTTCATAACACTGAAATTTCATAATGTTGAATTTCATAACATTGAGACCATAAAATCGAACACTAAAAACCCAAAACATTGAAACTCAAAACATTGAAAGTGTGCTTCATAACATTAAAGGGTCTATATTAGATAATCGAACTTTCAAAAGTTTGACTGTCATATGGTCAACACCATATGATCAAACTTTTAAAAGTTCAACCCCATCCTGCACCCCCCATGTGGGGGGGGGGGTTGTGCCCCACACACACACATCCACTCTTTAAATATATCAACTACCAGATCGCACTATAGTGCAGAAAAGGGAAATATTTCCATTCCGCGGTGTACAGAGATCTCCGTTAAAACGTTTTAACTTTCAAAAATTCGATCATATGGTGTCGACCATATGACAGTCGAACTTTTGAAAGTTTGATCATCTAATATAGACCCACATTAAAAACTACATTGCACAAGTAAATAAGATCCTCTCCACTTACAACACCTGACAAACAAACACACTTTATACTTCCCCCCATAAATTAAATATAACAATTCCAAGATCGCACTACAGTGGAAAAAAGTTAATTTCCTAACCTCAGTTAACTTTTTCCACTGTAGTACAATCTTGGAGTTTGTATATTTAATTTATCGGGGGTGCAGGGGGGCTTGCACCCCCTGCAGAAATGTAGTAGAAGATGTGTTTGTTAGTTAGATGCTGTTGTAGGTGTAGGGGATGTTATTTACATGTGCATTGTAGTTTTCAATGTTATGAAGCACGCTTTCAATGTTCTTAGTTTTCAGTGCTTTGAGTTTTCAGAGTTTTGGGATTTAGATGTTTTGGTCTTAATGTTATGAAATTCAATGTTATGAAATGTCAATGTTATGAAATAGACCCGGCCCCTTATATACAAGCCCAGAGATTCTTGGACTTTGTAAACACAAACACCCTGGACCAGCTAGATAGTACATCTACTAGGGACAAAAACATCTGATGTTCACAAACATGAGAGAACATTGTACCTCTAAAAGTATATTGTCCTCACTGCTCAGGTTGAGCCATAAATCTGTCTCCTTTGAAATAAGAATAAAAATAAAAATAAAACCCAAGACTCCTACTAACCCTGAAATTTTCACAAATTATTCTAAGGAAAACTTCCTACAATTAAGTGGCACCCTGGCAGCATTTCAAGCCCCCCCAAAAAAAATATCCTGAGAACACAGATGTTTATACAGAATTGTTCACAGAAACCTTCCCTCATAAGATCAATCACTGAGTACAATGCCCCCTTCAGTGTGTACCTAACCAGAAATATGTAGTAACTATAGTGTCCACAGAGGTTTCTCACAAAAGGAATACACAGTTTAAAGAAGAAGTCCCACACAAACCAAGTCAAAGCTTTGTCCTTATACTCAGTCTTCTACAGGCTGTTGACATGTGACCATATGATCCAGCATTCATAAACATGTTGCACATCTCCAAAACAATTAGGAACAGAAGCATCTGATCCTCATCTGCAACATAAATAAGACTTGCTGGAAGGACAGATATGTGTCTCAGAGGTTATCCTTTCTCTGGGGCAGGCTTCTTATCCATGGAAAGCAGAGTTCTTCCCTGCACTTATTCTAGTGGAACTTGGATCAGTGGATGGGGATCTGTAAATATACCCCTGGCCTAGCACGTTTGTCTTTGTTAGAGAGAGGAAGCTTGAGAATGCTCCAGCAGTCATGCCCAAGCCATACACCCCCCACACACATATGTATACAAAACCTATGGGGACAATATTTATCCAATATTATTAGGAAGTATTGCTAGGCTTAAAAAGGCCCTTTAAAGTCATTAGTCATAGTCCATTATAATACTTTGATATGATGATACACATACCGCTTACTTTGATATGATGATACACATACCGCCTTCTATTGTAGCAGTCATTATCTGTCTCACTTGATGACACTCCAACATAGACAAGTTTGGAAGCAAAGCTCCTTAGTAGCAATTTTTGCAGGGCAATTTGGTGGTCTAAACGTACATTGTTGCCTATACCGCATTAGTTGCATTTCATCCACACAACCCATCTACTCTTACAAAGGCTAAACATCTTAAGTATACTATAGCTCTGAGCATGGGAGATTCCATTGTAGGATCATCCAAGCTCAAGACAAGATGTGAGCTCACGTACTGGAAGCCCTGATAAAAAAGGAGAATTGTAATTTTGGGCACAGATACTGTAATCTGAAAGAAAAGAAAGTAGCTTTGCTCCCCTTGAATTTATCAGAAATAAATTTTTAGTGATAATGCTCAGACATGCTTATGCCTAGACATTAGGTTGTCATGAAAGGAGAGACTGCTAGCACAGCTGTCTGGAATTTTGTAAATGATTATGTGTCATTTGTGAATGTCAACATGCCTCATGTGAGAAGCTTGTGTTACAAATGTATTAGAACTGTATGTTGTGTGGATATCAAACTGCTGGTACAGAAGTGTGTGCTGAAAAGGGTTTATAAAGTATTGAACTTAAAACTGTAACCACAGCGTACCCTACTGGATTAGAACAGAATACCCTACTGGATTAGAACAGAAATGTACCTGCACTATTGTAATTGTTCAGATGTATATATAGTGTAGGTAGTAGCTGTAGCATTGTCCATATTCATGATTGTGTTTCTGGGCCTAATTGTTTGCAGAGGCTGTGTGTTCTGAACACATTTTCCAGGCCATCTTAGTTTAGCAAAAGCCATTTCCACTTCAGTGAGAGTGTAGTGTTTATGGTCATTGTCTGATTAGGGTTGCCTGGTCTACAGCTTGGAGTAAGCACCTCATTGGTTCTTTTCAGCTTTCTTTAAAGTTGTTTCAGGTTTCAACCTTCTGTTACTTAAGAAGTTACCTTGTGAGTGTTTCTACCATTTCACACAGAGCTAAACAGAAAAGGGGCACTGACCAAAACTCTGATTTGTGATATATAATAATAAGTATCCTGTTTTTTTTTTTTTGCTTATTTTTACTAGTTATTGCTTACTATAGATATTTATAACACTTTTTATTGTCTGATGCATACTTTTTATCATATTTTATAGGTATAAACTAATCTTCAGGGTTGTAGTAAAATTGTCTGCTTCACAGGGTCTGATAAATAAGGTTTTTACTGTCACACTGTTTGTAAATCTTTTCTAGTTAGTTTCACTGTGTGTAAGGTATTAACTGGAAAGTTTCTCCATTTGTTAAACATCTGTTTGTTCTGATTTCTTGTTAAGGAGTGTATTATATAATTGATTTGTCTGAAGTTAAAAGCATTCTCTAGGTCCCTTTGCTCCTTTATCTGTTTAAAACTTTCATTTAGTGGCTCAATGCTGTTTTTTTCTGCTGTGATAAACATTTCTGTAGTGTTTTCTGCCTAAAATAGTGTAGGTAGTAGCTGTAGCATTGTCCATATTCAGGATTGTGTTTCTGGGTCTAGTTGTTTGTTTGCAGAAGCTGTGTTCTGAGCACATTTTCCAGGCCATCTTAGTTTAGCAAAAGCCATTTTCCACTTCAGTGAGCATGTAATGCTTATAGTCATTGGCTGATTAGGGTTGTCTGGTCTACGTCTTGGAGTAAGCATGTCATTGGTTCTTTCAAGCTTTTTTTTAAAGTTGTTTTAGGTCTCAACCTTCTGTTACTTAAGAAGTTACCTTGTGAGTGTTTCTGCCATTTCACACAGAGCTAAACGTCGGAGGTGCACTGACCAAAACCCTGATCTGTGATATATAACAATAAGTATCCTGTTTTATTTTTGCTCATTTTTACAAGTTGTTACTTATTCTAGACATGTATAGCATGTTTTATTGTCTGCAGCATCTTTTTACTGTATTTTATAGCTATTAACTAATCTGCATGGTTGTACTAAAATTGTCTGCGTCAGAAGGCCTGATAAAGGAGGTTTTTACTGTCACACTGTTTGTAAATCTTTTCTAACTAGTTTCACTGTGTGTAAGGTATTAACTGGAAATTTTCTCCATTTGTTAAACATCTGTTTGTTTGTTCTGATTTCTTGCCAAGGAGTGTATCATATAACGGATTTACTTTCCCACCCTCCCTCCTTATTGATACCTTGTTGTTATAATTGGTGGCTTTGCAGTTGCCCGCCCCTACTGTAAATTTGATCTGGGACACTCCTCCCAGTCTAGTGTCATTAACTCATTCTACTTAATACAGAGAGAACATTCAAGAAGGCCAACACACTTAGTTTCTTAACCTTGAATTAATTATCTCTGTTCCTCCTTTCTCCCTTTCCACTTTACTAAAAAAAATCTACCATTGCTAGAATCTCCTTGTGTTCTGACTGAGTGCGCTTCTCAAACAATCTGGAAATATGGAGCTGATAAGTATATTTCTTGGCACTTTTTGACTGTTTAGAGTTGAATAAAACAATAATTGAATTCAGTTCAGAATATTGTTTGAATAAATTACATTAATTTAAACTGTGTTTGTTTTAATATTGCTACAACTCAAGTGTTCTAGCTTGCACTGCATTTGAATTTTTAGTGCTGTTTTAGCTGCTTTACTGTAAAAAAAATTTCTAAACTTGCTTCCTGCCTTTCCTGTAACTAGTCTAGTCCAGATACAGATTTGTTGTATCCAGGACTGTCTGTAAGCTTAGCCTATCTACCACAAGAGGAGTGGTTTTTGGCTCAGAAATGATAATTTATTGGCCCTTGGGCAGTTTTTCCATCTCTTTCAACTTTCTGGTTTGAAAGCTCGCATTTCCCCTTGTTTCATGCCTTTCCTGTAACTAGTCTAGTCCAGATACACATTTGCTGTATCCAGGACTGTTTGTAAGCTTCTGAGTGGTGTCAAAAAGTCTGATCTTCAATTTTTCCCCTTAGATCAGCTAGTTCTCACCTCTTCTGCACTTTTACTAGGTTATTAGTCTAGCACTTTACCAGACTTCTTTTAGCAATCATTGTAGCACACAAAAGTGCTACCAGCACTAAACATTCTACAAGGAAACAGCTCCAGTACTTATTATTAATTCCCACCCCTCCAGGCATGTCTAAAGGTCAGTTCCATGTACTTTCTCCTATTAAACTGGTGAACTTGGGCATCCTGAGGCAATGTAGCAACTACCCCATGTACACTGACAATCCTCTCCTCTTACCTCCCAACACTCAGACTTGCGAGAGATGCACTTATATCCAAATTGGAAGCCAAGCACTATCCAGCCAAGACCGAAATAGCTGGTCAAGAGGAGATGGTCAACACTTGCACCACACCACATGGAACACATAGCCCTCCAGAACATGCACCAGCACTGCCTTCACATAAAAACACAAACCACACACCCACCTTCACAGAGGCTCTCAATAAAAATCTACCCAAACAGCAAAGGCTTCCAAGGCAGAAACGCACTCAACCACCACAACACAACACTAATCACGAGACACATAACTCTCCTAAACAGTGTGCCACTCAACCAAAGCCCCTAAGGCAGAACACCATGCCCAACACACTAGTCATAGGGGACTCGGTAGTGAGGCAGACTGATCTCCCACTCATTAGGTTGAATAAGGAGAAAGTAACAGTCAGCTGCCTGTCAGGTGCTAGGATCCTCCACACAATGCACACACTCAGGTCCCTCAACAACAGGTACAAATATGACTCTGTCATTGTACATGTGGGTGTGAATGACATGAGATGCCTCCCTGGACTACATGAAAAGAGACATGGAGGAGCTCTCAGATTATGTAGCCCAGGCAGGTACAACCTTAGCCCTGAGCAGCATCCTACCATCATCCAGAATGATACCGCAGTACAAGCAGAAAATGATTGATTTCAACAACTGGCTAAGTTTCTGGTATCATTCCAAGGGGATCCAGTATCTGTCTACCTGGGATGACATGATTGACAGATCTCGATGCTTTGCCAGAGATGGCCTGCATCTGTCACCCCTGCCCATCTGGATATTGGCCAGGCTCTTGCCAGCCCTATAGTGCCTTTTTTAGGCGGTGTTTGAAAGACCAAATTACCCCTGTAACAGCTACAAACAAATGCAATCTGAGGGTCATTCTGCTCAAGGCTAGAAGTCTAAATCTCAAAATGCAACTGCTTAAAGCACTCCTTAAAATGGAGAACATTGACATTTATGCTGTAACAGAGACCTGGTTCAAAACAGCAGAAAACATCCCTGCCCTAGCAGGCTATAACTCATTCCACACATTTCGGCCCCAGAACTTGGACCGAAGCTCCAAAAGTGGTGGTGTTTCCATATTTATAAAGGATGCACACACCTTCAGACTGGTAGCCCAACATAATGCATCGGAGATACTTCAGGTGCAGCTAACATTGGGTAAGACAGCGATTCAGGTTGTAGCCTGCTATAGATCCCCAACCATGTCCCAAGACTCACACTCCACATTCCTAAACTCCCTGGGGAATATTAGGGTCCAACCTAACACTCTCATACTGGGTGACTTCAACTACCCCTCCATTAACTGGGAAAACTACTCATGTACCAATACACTAGTCCAGTATTTCCTGGAAGTCATTAATCCCAGTTCCCTGGACCAGTTCATTCTTACCCCCACTAGAGGTAGCAACATCCTTGACCTGGTCATTACTAACATGGACGACCATTGCTCTACACCAATAGTCAACTCCTCCCTGGTTAGATCTGACCACAAACTAATCGTCTTGGAAATCCACATCCCCCCCACTCACCCCCCCCCCCACAAGGGTAACTACCATGAAATAACTTCTCCAAAGCTAACGTTGGGCTTTTCAAAACAGAAATGTGTAACTTCAAGGCACCCATGCAAATGGAGAATAGTTGCATGACCACCAAATCATATACCAATGCACTGTATGAACACGTACACAAATGCATGGATCTCGCCATACCCAATAGAACCAAGATGAACTTTTCCAAAAAAAGAAAGCCAATCTGGTGGTTCCCTGCCATAAATAAATTCTATAGCAGAAGAAAGAAACTGATGCAGAGTAAGGTGAAGTCCCAAGACTGGAAAAACTCCTTTATCAGCCTCAACAAAAAGTTATGATCCCTCATCAAATCCTATATAGCTAGCTACGAAAACAGAATTGCAGCATATAGTAAAGACAACCACAAGGCCTTCTATAGTTATGTAAAGAATCTCCACGGCAATACTCAGATATGCTCTGCGCCACTGCACAATGGTGCCTCTTATACCAAGCCAACAGATATTGCCAATATACTGGCCAACAGATTCTGCGCTAACTTGACCCCTCTCCTCTCCCCAAAAGACCAATCACAATACCAGTAGATTGCCAGGCACCCAGTGTTACTGCTGCACAGGTGAAAACAGCACTGTCCAAGGCCAAGAATGCAGCTTCTATGGGACCTGACAATATCCCTGGCTGTGTTCTACATGATCTATAGAGTGAACTGGCACCACACCTGTGTGCCCTGTTCAATCACAGGCTCACCTCAGCCTTTGTCCCTACAGAATGGTGCACTGCTACAGTCATCCCTCTCCACAAAGAAGGAGTGACTACAGACCCTGGGAACTATCGCCCCATTAGCCTGATGAGTCTGATATGCAAAGCTATGGAATGCATTATCATAGACCTAATAAACAAAGATATAGGGAATCTCCAAAATCTTGATCCCATACAATTTGGTTTTGTGAAGGGTATATCATGCCTATTCAACCTGGTAAACTTCTTTGAGTCAGTCACCAGAGCTGTGGATGAAGGCAAGGTGGTTTGGTTCATACAGCCTACCTTGATCTGGACAAGGCCTTTGATACCATTCCCCACTCAGGAATCATAGAAAAACTCACTAAGCTAGGCATCAACCCCTATATCACTAGGTTAGTTGCAAACTGGCTCACAGATAGAACCCACAGTGTAAAGGCAGCTGACTCCAAGTCAGACTGCCAACCAGTTATGAGTGGAGTCCCATAGGGTTCGGTCCTGGGTCATCTCCTGTTTGGTATCTACTTCTCTGAAGTCCAGGCCAACACGAACGGACTCTGGCTGACAAAGTTTGCAGACGATTGCATGTTTGGAGCTATTATAAACTCCCCAAGTGATGTTGATATCCTGCAGAAAAGCCTCACTGAGACCAATGACTGGTGTTAGAACCATGGCCTTAAGCTCAATGGCAAAAACTGTGACCTCATTCCCTTTGGGAAAAACTCATTTCCCGTGAATTACCACATTGATGGTTGTCCATTGAACACAGAAGGCATTATAAGAGATCTGGGAACACAGGTTGACAGCAACCTCTCTTTTGACCACCACATTGCCACTGTGGTCAGAAAGTTCTTCTACGTCGCACATCTCATTACTAAGGGTTTTGCATCCAGGAAGAAATAGGTCATTGTCTCCCTCTACTCTTCCCTCATTAGGCCAGTCATCGAGTACAATGCTCCATTTGGCATGTACCTCACTAGACACCTGCAAAAACTGGAGAGTCCACAAAAGTACCTCACAAAGATGATCCTAGACCTTAAACCGTTGTCCTATATGGATAGACTCAAAAAACTCCAATTATTCCCTGTCTCATATTGCCTACTTAGAAGCGATCTCTGCTTGACTTACAAAGCCATGTCTGACCCAGCTCTGTTAGAAATGCTGCATCTAAAGAAATTCCAATTCCTCCACACCACATGCTCCAGAGACCTCAACCTCATTACCACAATCAATAGAACATGCTGGAGGGACAGGCTCATAACCCAGAGACTGCCCATGCTATGGAATAGACTTCCTATACATGTCAAACAGAGTACCCCACTGGCCCTCTTCAAGAGAAATCTTGGTTAGTGCATGGGAAAAAGAAAATCCACCCTGGGGATCTCTCCAGTGGCTCTACTTGACAGAGGCACTGGGAACTAATGTCTGGTGGCACAATGCCAGGGTAATCCTATGGGCTAGGCTTGTAAAGGCTCCAGGGCCATTAGCCTAGTGCACACCTATGAACCTATGAACCTATATATTTTACCAATGGAAACTGCAACACCAGAGGTTACCTTCATAAAAATAGCTGAAATTAAATTACTTTATGGCCACGTAATAAAAGGATGTTATCTTTCAGTTTCAGTACAGTAACAGACACAATGTCTAGAACTAGAGGTTCACTGTATTGTCTTGGAAGTGTTTTATTGTTTTATGACTTCCAGGGTCTGCTTCTAAGAAAGGCCTTGTCTATGTATTTACACAGGTAGATGCTAAATGCTACCAGCTACATCAATGATTGTTTTTCACCTGGGATAGAATCAGATGATGAAAAGTGATGTCATCCTGCAAGCTATCCCATCAATAATATTTGAGATATTAATTTAAGAACTCTCTGAGAGAGACTGTGTTTTGTATTTTAGTCTTTGACCTGACAACATCAAGATCCACTAACCCCATCTGTATTGCTTGCTTGAAGTAAGTTATTAGGGTACAGTAATTCTTTTAGATACAGTCAGGAATATAGCAAAGCTTAGCTTAGATGTTTTTCTTTATTTATTTGAGACTGTCCTTCAATGTTGTTTTAAATATCTCCTATGATTTTGAACTCTGATGTAACTATAAGCATATACTGACTATTTTCTTGTTTTTTTATTATTTATTAATAAATATACTTAAACCTTGTATTGTGGCTGATCTGTATAGAGATATTTAGGTTCTGGGAGTGCTTGCATATTTGTTTGGTAACACTGTGTGGGTCACTCCTAATAGCCTTGCTCAGTAAGATTGGAACCCTTTGTTAATGGCTTTAAAGTAGCTAATAAAGAGTTGGCTGGTGGCAGTAATAACTACCTTGTAGTCTGGGCAGAAGGGAGCATAACTAGTAAACCTGTGCCAGCCTTTCCCAGGCATGTGTGTATAAAACAAATCTCCAAGAGTGTGTGTGTCAGCTACTTTGCCATAGACACGAAGCACTGGTTGGACAAAGAAAATGTTGGAGGTCTTGGCTTGGCCACTCAGCTGAGATATCAACTCTATAGCTGTGCCAGTGGGCAGTCTTGTTGGGAATCTGGAGAAAGAGAGAGAAACCAGCCCCAGACTGACTGTGGTCTCTGTGTGCTTTTAATGGTAATTGTACTTGATGCAGAGAGCTGCATCTGGAAATACTGTATGTGTACCTGTCATCCTTCAAATGTATGTCCCCCACTGGTGCTGGTGGTGAGGATTGAGGCTCCTTGATTACTGTTTCCAGTGATGGGGCGTCATATGGGTAAAAAAAGTCATATCAGTATATAGCTCACAATGGCAGATCATCTTCCAGCTTGAGACATCTGGGAAGCAGAAGATTCTCCCTTTACAGCTAAGCATATTCTTTATTCATTCAGATACCCAGCAGCTATGAGAACAGCTAACTTAATTGATAGACATCTGAATGATTATATTTCAAAAGGCTCAACCAGTGATATAAAGCAGCAAATATCTTGTACAAGTTGTTTGAGTAGATTTTCCAAATGATCTGAATGCATGTTGAAATATACTTTTGATGGATATTGGATGCATGTTAACAGAGGAGAGTTGAAGCACTTTAATGATGATATTTGCTTTTCTGAAAGGCTAAAGCAGCAGATGTTTTTCACAAGTTTTGGAGTTTTAAAAGAGTATCTGTGGACAATGCACTCCTGTTTGGTAGGTAAGACAGTGAGACAATTCGAAATAAAGATGTTTTCAGAATGGCTTCTTATGAACTTGTCTTATCTCTGGAAGCTGTCATTGTTTAAGCATGTAAGGCAACTCAGTTTGCCAAAATGATGAAACTATATATAGCCCCAAACTGAAAAAGCCCAGTACAGCTCTCGCTTATCAAATACAGACAGTTTCTTCTTAGACACCGTGATGATGTGAGGCATTGCCAGCTATGCCAGGAGAAGTAGGGCAGTGGATGTGTAACATATGCCAACATAGCTAGCTGGAGTTTTGTAAAGAATTATATGTCATTTGTATATCAAGCTGATTTGTATAGGTGCTTGTGTTGAAAATGTATCTGTAAAGCTGCTTGTGTTAAAAATGTACCAACAGTGGGTTCTGCTGGACAGAAAAAAATACAACTGCATGTCAGATTGTATTGTAACTGTTGGAGAATAATCTCAGTCCAGCTAAATTTTGAAAAATAGTCTGAAATTAAGTTACCTGGAAGGCCATAAAGACTGTCTCTTACAGTTCGAATTGTAGCCAGACATATAATGTCTGTGAAAATAAGGACTAGGAATCCTGCTATATTGTCCTTAACAGTGAACTAATTGCTACCCTGGAATGGTGGAAATGTTGAAATGGTTTTATGGCTTCCATATGCTACAACACTTCTTAGCAAAGCTCTATCTGTGTGTATGGTAACACATATATGTGAGATTCTGGTTCAGTTTCTAGTAAAGAGGTGTAGTATGGGAACCAGAAGTCAGATGACCAGATGTATGTGATATCAATCTGTAATCCAGCACTGAAATTATATTTTAATACCAGATGAGACACAGGTATCAGGGCAGTCTGTTTTTGAAACCTGACAAATAAAGAAGACCACTCACCCACTTCATGTTGCCTTGATTTAGTAAGTAACCAGTGAATAGTAATTATTTAGTTCAGTCAGGAAAATACAATGAAATTAGTTAGTACTATTTTTCTGTATCTGTGTGACTCTATTCATCTGCGTTATTTTAATATTTCCTGTGGTTGAAACTCTGGTGTTTATTGTAAATAGATATTTAGTATTTTCATGTTCTTTTATTATTTATTATTAAATGTATTTAAAATTTTCATTGTGGCTGGTCCTTTAGAGAATATTTTAACCTTTGAAAATACTTATACTTATTTGGTAACATGGCTTGCTGTTTGATCAACATTACCATCTGTATTAGTATTAATTTTACTTATAAATAGTATATTTAATAAAGTATAATTGGGTACCCTTGTAAGAGCCTTAGAATAACTGGCTTTGGACTGCCTGGTGGCAATAACTACCTTATAGTCTGGGCAAAGGGTAGCAGACTGAGTAAATATGTGCCAGCCTTTCGCAGGTGTGTGTGTGTGTGTGTGTGTGTGTGTGTGTGTGTGTGTGTGTGTGTGTGTGTGTGTGTGTGTGTGTGTGTGTGTGTGTGTGTGTGTGTGTGTGTGTGTGTGTGCAAATCTCAAAGAGAGTGGGTCTGTCAGCTGCTTAGAGACAGGACACAGAGCACTGGTTTCACAGAGATGGTGGGACTCAACTCTACAGCTGTGCCAGTGGGGAGTCTTTCTAGGGGCCTGGAAAAAGAGAGGAACCCAGCCCCCAGACTGAGTGTATTTCATGTGTGCTCTTAAGGGAAATTGTGCTTGATGCAGACATCTACACCTGGAAATACTGTGTGCATCTATTTTTGTTCCAAGTGAACATCACCCACTGGTGTCCGTGATGAGGATTCAGGCTCCTTGATTACTGGCTCAGAGGAGAGACATCGCATATTGGTGAGAGTAGTGTGGATATTAATTGAACTCCTGTAGCCTGTAAGCAGTTGTCACTGAAAGTGTGTGTACTCTCAGCAGCCACAAGGTACACATGCAGAATTTCATTTTCACACCAATTTTATTTATTTTTTGTTAGGGAAAGCAGGCAAAGATATTAGCAGAATATTATGGCAAGTTGACAAAGAACCAGCTGGCCAAGATGTGCGAAGACAAAGGACTGCTGCATGCCAACCTCACTAAAGAGGAAATTATTTCAGCCTTACTTGCAGCTCAGAGCAACAACCAGAAGGATAACTAGTCTGGTGATGGGAATTTGCAGCCCTCATAAACAGGACAGTTCAGCTTTTCCTCAGATGACTTAAAAATCTGTCTGGAGTTAAAGAGACTTGAACTGCAGGCCAAATGTTTGGAATTAGATTCAATAAAGAGACTGTGGCATTTGAAGACTGGAGAAAATGTGAAACAGCACCAACATGAGAGGGAGATGCTGACACTTTGACAGGAAAATGGAGGTAATAGGGAAGGGGATATCCAAATGCCAGAAGCAATAAAGGTCAGTAAACATCTTCCACAGTTTATAGAAGGTGATAATTTTGATGTAAACAGTATAATGTTGACCAAGGGCTCTGTGTACCGTTCCTGACCCCCTTACTCCATGGTAAATCTTTAACTGCTGTTTATAAATTGTCTGATATTGACTGTTTAAACTATGATAAAGTAAAACAATGTTTACTGGATTATTTTAAGTTAACACCTGAAGCTTACAGAGAAAGTTTTGTAAGCATAGACGCAAAGCAGGTGAAAGTACATGTGATTATATTGCTGAGATAAGCACCTATTTTCATAGGAGTCAGTAGGTGTCAGGTCACCACTTTTGAAGCTTTGGCAGACCTTTTGGTGAGGGAACAAGCCCTTAGCATTGTGCATGTAAGCTGGGGAGAAAAGAGGATCTATTTTTGGCAAGCAGAACATCACTGCACAAAATAAGGATGCCCAGTGCTGCACATGGATATAAGGGAACCCATGGTGGGCAGCCTAAACCACCCCAACAAAGCCAACCAGTAGCAAGGGAAGCCACTAGTTCAGGTGCATGGCCAAGACCAAAGGTTAGATGTTTTAAATGTAACTAGTGAGTCCATGTATCATATAGATGTCCACAGAAGCAAGGTGGGGGGACAAAAGGTGTGGGAGCCAACAAGTGGGAGTAACAATATGCCAGTGGTAAGTTATCTAGTGACACCAGGGGTACCAAACTATCACTGGAGTTTATATCCTATCATAGTGGATGAAAAACAGGCCACTGCTAAGAGACACACAGCCTCTGACATAAGTATTGTGAAGCCTGCAGTGGTTAAAGAGGAGCAGTACTTGCTTGGACAGCCCACTCCAGTCAGAGCTTTAGGAGGGACCCCATTCCAAATGCCTTTGCCCAGAGTTCACCTTGACTGGGAGGGTGGAAAAGGAAGGAAGCAAGTCAGTGTGTTTGAAGATATCCCTGCAGATGTCTTGATAGGGAAGGATTTTGATAATGCAGTACCTTGTGTGCATGCAGTTACATGCAGTCAGGCTTGGAGACAGGCATGTGGGTCTAGTAGACTGGGGAGACTCAGATAGACCCCAAACCTGAAGCCAGGGCTGGTGGGTTGACTATTTCTGGGAGGGAGGTACACTGTAGCAGTGAGCCTGAAGGTGAACCACAGTTGCTGGTAGGTACTGATGTTCTCTTTGGCAGACTGACTGCAAGGGCAGAGGTGAGTGGTAGTACCCAGACTGACAGTGAGGCACCACTCTTAGAAGATACAAGACTTCTTGTGGAAAGGGAGCTGGGAAGGGTCACAAAGATAGAGTTGAGACAGGCTCAGCTCTCGGACCCTACACTACGAAGCTTGAGGGAGGTAGCTAAGGAGGCATCTGATTCTCATGGAAAAGGGGATTCTGTATACTGTAAGAAAGGGTTACTGTATGGAGAGTTGACTCCTGAAGAAGGCTAGAGGGAGAGGTAATAGAACATTTGGTAGTGTCCAGAGCCTACCATCTGGCACTTCTAGCCATAACCTATAACATTCCTTTTGCAGGTCATATGGGCATAAAGCATACCAAGAGGCATATTATGCAGAATTTCTATTGGTCTGGAATTTCAAGGGATGTAACAGGGTACTACAGGACCTTTAAGCAATGCCAAAAAGTAGGCAAGGCAGGAGACAAGGTCAATGCTCCTTTGATGTCTTTGCCTGTGATTGAGGAGCTATTTCAGAGGATAGCAATGGATATTGTGGGGTCTCTGAGTACCCCAAGTTCCACTGGCAAGATGCATATCCTGGTAGTAGTCGATTATGCTACTAGATACCCTGAGGAGATGGTTCTGTCCTACATCGAAATAAAGAAGTTGGCAAATGCTTTGTTAGAGTTTTCCAGCTGGGTAGATTTCCCAAGGGAAATATTAACTGACATAGGTGCCAATTTCATGTCAGACCTGCTGGCTTGTTTTTCGGAGCTCTGTTGGGTGAAGTACCTAAAGACCATCACCTACCTTCCCCAGACTAATGGTCTTGTGGAGAGGTTAAACTCTACACTAAAGACCATGCTTCATACATTTGCAGACCAGTTTCAGATAGAGAGGGTCAAATATTTGCCCCATCTGCCATTTGCATACAGACAGGTACCCCAAGAATTTACAGGGGTTTTACCCTTTGAGTTGGTGTATGGGAATAGGGTGAGGGGGTCTTTAGATTTGATTCATGATGAGTTGGAGAGTAAGGGTGAATCCCAGAAGTATCTTTTGTGGCATATATCCTAATCCTCAGGACAAGGCTTAGGGAGCTCAAGGGCCTGGCCCAAAAGAACCTGACAGGAGACCAATGCAGAAAAAGGTCTGGTATGACAGGAATGCTCGAGCCTGAGAGTATGCTGTGGGACAGTAAGTTATGTTTCTCATTCTTGTCAGACACAATAAGTGGCAGGCAGCTTGGAAGGAACCCTTCAAAATGGTAAGGAAGGTCAGTGATGTTAACTACAGAGTAAACCTGCTAGGAATGAGGCAGGGGCACCAATAGTATCATGTTAACATGATACAGCCTTACCATGATAGGGAGCCCTGGTGCTGAGTATTTGCAGTGGATGGCAGGTGGAGTATGAAGGGGATTTATGGCTATATCAAGCCAGCCAGCAAAATGCCAAGTTATTAAGGAGGAGCTTGAGGTTGCCGGTGTATGATATGACAGTGCAGTACTGTAGTGGGGCCAGCAATGGCAATGCAGATGGGTTCTCAAAACAGGGTATGAGTTAATGTGTTCCCAGACAGGCTTATGTCCCTCAATTCACATTTCTCCAGGGTCACTTGAAAAACGAACTTGAGTCTTGAAAGGGGGGAGAGATGTGATGATGTGAGGTATTGCCAGCTATGCCAAGAGAAGTAGGCCAGTGGATGTGTAACGTATTCCAGCATAGCTAGCTGGAGTTTTGTAAAGAGTTATATGTCATTTGTATATCAAGCTGATTTGTACAGGTGCTTGTGTTGAAAATGTATTTGTAAACTTGCTTGCGTCACAAATGTACCAACAGCGGGTGATGCTGGACAGAAAAAGAAATACACCTGTATGTCAGACTGTATTGTAACTGTTGGAATTAATATATTGTAACAGAGGATACCGGAAGAAAAGAGGTTAATCTCAGTCCAGCAAACTTTGAAAAATAATCTTAAATGAAATTACATGTTAAGCCATAAAGATTGCATCTTATAGTTCTGACTGCAGCCAGAGACAAAACGTCTGTGAAAACAAAGACTAGGAACCTTTTCTGTATTGTTCTTAGCAGTGAACTAATTGTTACCCTAGAAGGGTGACAGTGTTTAAATGGTTTATGACTTCCAGCTGCTATAACACATCTTAGCAAAACTCTATCTTGTTGTGAGATTCTGGTTCACTTTCTAGTAAAGGGGTGCAGTATGGGAACCAGAATTCAGATGACCAGATGCATGTGATTTCATTCTGTAATCCAGTACTGAAATAATGTTTTAATACTAGAGGAGACAGAAGTCTCAGGGCAGTCTGTGTTTGAAACCTGACAAAGAAAGAAGACCACTCACCCACTTCATCTGGCTTTACTTTAGTAAGTAACCAGGGAATAGTAATTCTTTAGATCAGTCAGGAAAATACAGTAAAATTAGTTAAGTACTGCTTTTCTGTATCTGTGTGAATCTATTCATCTGTGTTATTTTAATATTTCCTGTGGTTGGATCTCTGGTTTTTATTGTAAATAGATATTTAGTTTTATTCATGTTCTTTTAATATTTATTATTAAATATATTTAAACTTTCATTGTGGCTGGTCCTTTAGAGAATATTTTAACCTTTAAGAGTACTTATATTTATTTGGTGACATTGTGGCCACTCCTGAAAGCTTTGTTGTTTCTTCAGCATTACCATTTATATTAGGGTCTATATTACATAATTGAAGTTTCAAAACTTCAAATCTGATATAGTCAACACCATAGGATCGAAGTTTTGAAATTTTGAAAATGTAATACAAACACAACAACCTACACAAACAAACCATTTAAACACTCTAAGCAGGGGACAAGCCCCCCTGCGTCCCCTACACCCCCCCCGCTACTTAAATATACAACTCCGAGATTGCACTACAATGCAGAAAAGGGAAATCTTCCCTTTCCGTGTTGTACAGAGATCTGCATTAAAAGATTTGAAGTTTCAAAACTTCGATCATATGGTGTCGACCATATCAGATTTGAAGTTTTGAAACTTCGATCTTATGATATAGACCCTTTATATTAGTATTATTTTTACTAAGTATAATTGGGTACCCTTGTAAGAGCCTTAGAGTAGCTGGCGTTGGAGTGTCTAATGGCGGTGACTACCTTATAGTCTGGGCAAAGGGTAGCAGAGAGAGTAAATCTGTACCAGCCTTTCCCAGGTGTGTGTGTGTGTTTGTGTGTGTGTGTGTGTGTGTGTGTGTGTGTGTGTGTGTGTGTGTGTGTGTGTGTGTGTGTGTGTGTGTGTGTGTGTGTGTGTGTGTGTGTGTGTGTGCAAATCAAATCCAAAACAGAGTGTGTGTCAGCTGCTTGGAGCAGGGACAGAAAGCATTTGTTTCACAGAGATGGTGGTTGAGGACTTGGCTTGGACACTCAGCTGAGGACTCAGTTCTACAGATTTGCCAGTGGGGAGTCTTTCTGGGGACTTAGAGAGAGAGAGAGAGAGTGGAACCCAGCCCCTGGACTGTGTGCTCCTTGTGTGCTCTGATGGGAAATTGTGCTTGATGCAGAGAGCTGCATCTGGAAATACTGTGTGCATCTATTTTTCTTCCAAGTGAATGTTCCTCACTGATGTCAATGGTGAGGATTCAGGCTCCTTGATTACTGGCCCAGAGGAGGGATGTCACAGACACATTCAGTTATTTAAACAAGAAAATTATGGATATAAACAAGGCTTAAGTTTTGAAGGCCTGCTAGTAAAGGTCCAGTATGTTTTGAAGTTCTAGAAAGCTTTGTGGGCAAGGCGTTTAATGTAAGTTAGTAACACCCTTCTGATTAAATCTTACCTGTAACATAATGTCTTCTGTTTTCCAGGATACCTTAATAAAGTTGTAGAGCTCACATATATAAACATGGTTAAGATGATCAATGCAATACCAATGATAGCTTCTCTGTGGTGATGCTGTATCTGCCTGTAAGATATTTGTTTTTCTTGTACTAGTTGACCATTTGGCCTTGTTGCATTATAACCACGCAGTATGTATTCAGCCAAGGAAAAGTGAAACGAAAAATCTGGATAGTAAACCCTATGTGCTAATAGACTTTGCAATGAGGAGAATCAGATGAGATGCCAACATAGAGAAGGACAATAACCCTGCAAACATCCAGGAAATTATATTATTTCTCAAATGTGAATACCTGTACCTCACAGACAGTGAACGCTTTGGAAAATATGCCACTAGGACATGGCAGTGCTTGACAACCTCATACAAAAATCCCATGCAACCTATACCTTGAAACTTGAGAACTACAGTAAGTAAGTCAGAGTTTACTGGCATGAAGTCCTCTTTGTTGTCTTTGAGGAAACAATTTAGGCAGGCATCTGTTTGTAGAATCCTGGCAACATTTCAAAATGCTTATAACAAGTATACATGAGTTCCTAAGACTCCCAGAAGCACTTGGTGAACAGCCATGAATAATGATGTTTCCCAGCAGAGGAGGACAGTATACAGTAAGCACTGATAAGCTAGGTCCATAATAGATTGGTAAGGAGTCTGCTATTCTTTTTTTTCAGTCTGAACTGTGATGAACTACTTTTCTCCAAAACTGTTTTATGAAACACTGCTTAATCTGAAGCTCCTCTCACCACCCACCACCTTGTAAAATATGCACCATTAACTGAATATACAGTAACTTACTCTGAGATTGTATCATCATGAGGTGGATTATACTTTTTTCGAAGGGTTGTTTCAATCTGTGCATTATTTGTGGTGATTAGCAGTCTTCCTGAAGATAAACTCTTTGAGGAGAATTTAATAAAGCCTACACGGTCTTGTTTTCTATGTAGACATCATGCCATGCTGCTTGCTTTAAAGTAAGCAGGATTTAGATTCAGTAACCACAGCCGGTGGTGCACATGCACACGCCAACACAGAAATATCCATGGCATGCAAATCAACTCATAAGCAGGTGAATTCCATGCAAATGAGTCAGGTAGAGTGATCCAGCAAATAGAGAGGCAGCTGAACAGATCCTGTGTCAGTTTTCATAGTGTACATGGAAAAATTCTGTGTACAGGAATGTAGACAGACAAAAGAGGATGTAAAAATGTAGGTAGATGGACAGAAATGGCATAGAACATACGGATGTGTGCAAAACTATCCACCACGTGTCTGAAAAAATAAGAGAAATAACTTGAAATATTTTTTTAATCTGTGCTTGTTTGCATGACATGCTGTAAACATGGCTTATTAAAATAAATAAACAAATAAATAAAAAATTGGGGAAAAAGTAGTATTATGTGACAAAAATGAATTACAGGACCCTACGTGGAGTATCTGCAATGGTGTATTGGTGCTGTTGCTGACTTGTTAGGGCTTTGAACCATGTTGTTTCCAGGGTCTGAGCACAAATCCCTATGCAAATGAGGTGGAGTTACTGAATAGCACAACTGGGTATCCGTGTCCGCATATCCCATCCATGTAGGCACAGAACCGTGTTGGTGTCCACACAAGAGGTAGCTGACATCAAAGGAGGGTGCGTCCAATGACTTCTAAGGTGATTTAAGCTTAGCTGCACCTGTTTACGTGGCACACCGCCATGCTGAGCCTGGAAATATGGGAGGTGTGTACACTTAGTGCTAAGCTCTGTTTACATGTGGAGTGAACATTTGTGAGGTGCGCCTCAGTGCTGAGTGTATCTAAAAGGCAATGACATATTAATTAGGTTTGACCCGTTTAACTTAAACTATGGTCATTAAATGATGTTAATGATATACTAGGAAGGTGGAATGCATCATAGGTAGCCAATCACACAGTCAGCACCTACAGCAGAGCACTATAAAGTATGCATACACCCTACAACTGATTTCCCCCATACTCTGCACCATTGGAGAACAGACTTGGGAATTTTAACTGAGAGAATGCTAGGGGTTGCTGCAGGTCTGATACACCTATATTTACTAGATGCTGAAGTCAGTGCTGCTGCTGCTGCTGACAATAGGCCTAGACAGAAAAGAGTGTTCAGGCCCAGGGTAACCTTCCAGGAGCTACATGACCCAGAGATTGTAAAGCACTACAGGGTGGACAGAGACATACTACAAGAACTCACTGAGATCTGCTATCTTCAACTCAGACCCAGAGCCAAAAGAGGGGAACCCATCCCAGTGGAAACAAAGGTATGTGTAGCCCTTAGGATAATAGGCACAGGTACCTTCCAAAGACCAACTAGTGACATTATGGGGGTCTTAAATCCATCAGCATCCAGAGTACTCCACCAGTTCCTGGATGCCATGCTACCACATGCCAGTGAGCACATTTTTCCCCTCACCCCCTGAAGTGAGGACCAGCAATATGCAATACTTCTACTATGTAGCACGCTACCCTGATGTACTGGGTGCCATAGATTGCACTCATGTAAACATCAAGGCACCACCTGGTGCAGAGGGTAGAATCTACATCAACCACAAGGTGTACCACTCTGTCAACTGCCAGGACGTGTGCAATGCCCAGGGTATTATCATGAATGTGTGTGCTAGCAGCCCTGGTAGTTATCACAACTCCCACATCTGGCAGGCATCACAGCTGTACCAGATGTTTGCTAATAAGGACATCCCACACAACCATTTACTGGGGGATGTTGGCTCCACACTGAAATCGTGGATGATGACGCCCATCAGAAATGAACACACACCCAAAGAAGATCACCATAATGAGGCACACTCACAAACTAGAAACATCATAGAGAGTGTGTTCAGGCTTCTGAATTCACACTTCCGGTGCCTTGATATATCCAGTGGAGCCCTGCAGTACTCTCCAGCCACATGTGCACAGATATTCAAATTATGTGCCATGCTACACAATGTGATCCTGCAGAAACAGCTGCAACAGGATCAGCAAAGAGAAGGGATACACAGCTCCCCACCAGTGCCTAGGTCACCACAGCAACACTCACAAGAGGACTCAGGAAAAATCCCCAATGATGTCCCTGTAGGCAGACATAGGTGTTCCCAGTATGCCCTGGCTTTGACTAAGAGACAACGTATAGCACCTGCACTGACAACCTAGAGTCCTGGGGACTGACACCTTACTCCAACTCACATACATATTTTAAAAATGATGCCAGGCAACCAACACAACTTGTACCTATGGATTGGCTGTGTACTGCATACATCAGACAGAGTCAACCCTGAACTGCAGTTTTGTCAACTGCTGCATTCACAAGGTAAGTCACTTACCTACACACCACTTGTAAGGAGTACTATAATATGGTATCATATGTATGGAACTGCTGCAATTATGCAAGGGAATATAGTGGGCTATTTTGAGAGATGTAATATCCACATGGGGCTACAGATAACCAGTCCAATAATATGTGTTCTGTAATATTCACTAGGCCTCATGGTCGGAATATTCACTACAGCAGTCAAGGGAAATGTTAAACAGTGGGGTTCATATGATATTTGCACTATTGTCTATTCCAGCAGATCATGTGCTGTTCTTCCCCCACCCCCAACACATCAGTGTCCCATGCAAATACTGTAACAGTAAGTCAGCAATGGTATATCAGTAGACCAGGCAATCTCAGGGCTGTGACATAGAACCTGATTACCCAGTCTTTGTCTCTCATAATGCAGGAATAACAATGTACATATGCTTGATACGTATGATATTGATTGTTTGATGAAGGACACATCTCTGTCTGGCAGCCTGGGTGGCTCAGTGGACTGGAGATGTTAGCATGGGTAATGATGTTGATGGTTCGAATTTGGAAGTATGCACAGCTTTTGCATGTGATTTGTTAGTATGCTGGTGTTTTCACAGACTGTCATACCTCTCAGTCTGTTAGTGCAAGAAATCTGGACCAAGCCAGCAAGAATGGGGGGACAAAGGCCCAAAAATAGAGACAGGCAATACAGATTGTTCCAATTAACCTAGAAAGCTGCTAGTATGAAATCAAGTTGCATTATTACAGAATATCTGAAGGATATAAAGTCCGACACTCAAATGTTTGTCTGTAGTTAGTATTATTCAGTCACTTCAAAATACAATAATTTACTAGAACACCACCAATGTATGATGAACAGACCAGTAATACGAGACAAAATTCTGGACATTCTGTGAAAATCTGTGCAGTTGAGAGGTATGCAGACTGTCAGTCTGTATGTGGAGTAACAGTATGAACTTCAGTCACATATTAAGTACAGCAGACAGCTGGGGAATGCCATGGACAATTTGAGGGAAGTGCAGTACTGCAGAAACAGGTGCAGCTGGCAATGTCTGCAACACACAAAATCCTGAACTAGAAAACAGGTAGGTCTGGCCTGGAGTCACCTTGTAAGTACTGACAGTCCCACTGGACATGCTCCTACATTTAGTTAAAATGAGCACAACTCTGTTGCCTCATCATCAGAATGACCTGCAATATGTAAATATCTCTGTACATACAGACATATACGTATACATATCAGTCTGTCCCTATCTCTCTGTCACAATTAATATATCTATCTCTATGTACTGTCAGATATATACTGATATATATCTATATAGCTATATATTTTACAATGATACATAGACTCTGCGCATATATTTGCATAACACATATACATATCACACACACACACACACACACACACACACACACACACACACACACACACACACACACACACACACACACACACACAAACACACACAGCTATATTTATAGAGAAATCCCTGTTATAGAGAGATATATGTGTGGCTGGATGTATTGTCCTACATACCTTATTAATGATGAGTAAATATGTGCTCACACATCCATACAGTTGTTCAAAGGAACCAAACTAAGGGTGCAACAGTAAATAATCCACTTACCTACAGCCCCTGTGCCTGTTGGATGTCAACATGTAGACAGACACAGGTGAGCAGGTGGTGTAATATATAATGTTGTCAACGCATCCATGGACAGAGCACAATGTCCCTGACTACAGGTTTGCCTATCTAATTGCAATCAGCCACATATGGCAATACTGGTAACTATACACATATAGCAAGGATAATAACAGTTATCTCACAGCTAGGACACTAACTGCAGATAACAGTATGAAACAATATCACTCTGCAGGCCACACATGCTGTGCAACACAAGCCTAGTTTGTATAACACATGAGTACTGTGCCTGCAATCACATATGCAACAGACATAACCTGTAGCACATGCGATAGGTACTGTGAGCTATAGTGTATAAGATTAGATAGGTAGGGGTTCTAATCTCACTCCAGCCAACTTGGTGTGAGTGTGTGTGTGTGTGTGTGTGTGTGTGTGTGTGTGTGTGTGTGTGTGTGTGTGTGTGTGTGTGTGTGTGTGTGTATCCCCCTGCAACACAATGGACATGCCCTGATGGGCTATCCACCTGCAATGGTTATGCACTCTTTGGCCCTATAACTAACTGCCAGCTTCCAAACTGCCCTCCTCTACAAGGTCTGATAATGTCATTCACCTTAAGACTGCAGGCCTACAGCCTAACCACAGACAAAAGCTGTGTCATGTGCAATAATTACTGTGAGCTATAGTGTATAAAACTAGATAGGTAACACCCGGTGCTTTCAGACCCAGTCGACAACCTTGCTTTTACCATCTGGTAGACCCCCTCTAAATAACTTTCAAAAGAATCTCTTACCTGAAAGAAGCTATCCTGAACACTGTGCCCACAAACCATCTACCTGGAAACCAACCCACATTTGACTAAGGTAGACCATCTCTAAATAACTATCAAAAGAATCTCCTACCTGAAAGAAGCTATCCTGAACACTGTGTCCACAAACCATCTACCTGGAATTCAACCCACCTTTGACTAAGACCCCCTCTAAATAACTTTCAAAAGAATTTCCTACCTGAAAGAAGCTATCCTGAACACTGTGCCCACAAACCAACTACCTGGAATCCAACCCACCTTTGACTAAGGTAGACCCCCTCTAAATAAATTTCAAAAGAATCTCCTACCTGAAAGAAGCTATCCTGAACACTGTGCCCACAAGCCATCTTCCTGGAATCCAACCTACCTTTGACTAAGGTTAAGTCCTTATACTGTATTATAATAATACATACTTTTTTCTGCTGACCTGGGTCTAAAGGTGCCTGTAGTCTGTCCCCCATAGTAATCTGGCTCCCTGTATATTTTCTTAATTAAAACTAGCTGCCCCTAGCTTCCTGTAATATAACTACTTAACTGAACCTAACACTGAACATTCTGCTTTCACACTGCTCTCCCTCACTTGCCCCTGAAAATTGTATTCTGAATCCCTATCCTGTAGCAAAGAAATACCCTGCTAGAGTGCAAACCACAGCCTAAACACTGCCCTTACCTTAGTAATACTTACATATTAAAACAAAACTGACAAACAGTTAAAAACTCAGTCAAATATTCAGTTTAAAATCTGGTTCACATATAAGCATCTGTTTAACACTACTTACATGACATAGCTTAAGAAAACACTTGAAGTCAGCATTAGCCCCTTAACCCCTCCCTGTTACACTATGTATGAGACATATCTTATACACCTACAGAAACTGCCATTTTCAAATGCCCGATGCTTTCAGACCCAGTCAGCAACCTTGCTTTTCCATCTGGTATGTTTAAACAAAGTTGATGCATAATATTCTCTGTCTTTGTATCAGGTCAAACTCAGCTAATTACAGCATAGAGCAAGAACGGACATTATTTAAAGTTCTACAGGCAGTGCTATATGTCCTTTTTGTGTAACTAAGGCAGTATAATTTCAGCTCTACGTGTGCTTTCTTTTTAAAACAACACGCAGTATGTGTGGCTCGTGTATTTGAGACTGTAAAAGAGTGCATAGCTTATTTATACTTGTATGCCTTCTAAATGTAAAGAAAGCTGTTAGAACTTTTGTGAGTATATCTGCTCTTGGACTAATCTAATTTCACTGTTGTGTCATGAAAAAGCAAAATATCATTTTAGAGGGAAAAGAAGCAGTTCAGTGTCAACTTGTTAGCCCATTTCTTTAAAACATTCAGTAGAAAGGTTTACCCTATTTAGCTCATGTTGGGAACGTTTCATGTTTTATTTAAGCTGCTGCATGTGGAATTGCAACCTGTTTTAATTACAAAGTATTTACTGTAACTGTATCCTAGCATTGTAATCCTGGTTGTTAAGCCATTTTTAGACCAAATAACAAGGTCTAACTTTGTTTCAGTCTGGATACAATCTCATACTGTAAAATGTAGCTGATATTCTGTTGCAGTTCCATGGAGCTGCTGGCTACCGTATTCTCTCTGGTTGATGTGAATGTTGAAATGCCTGCTTGTCTGGTGGCTAGTTGTAAATGCCTGAAAGGTCCTCACTCCTTATGTATGTTTTATTTCTAGGTACACCCCCTCTAAATAACTTTGAAAATAATCTCCTATCTGAAAGAAGCTATCTTGAACACTATGCCCACAAACCATCTACATAGGAATCCAACCCATCTTTGACTAAAGTTAAGACCTTATACTGTATTATAGTAATACATACTGTTTTCTGTTGACCTGGGTCTAAAGGCACCTCTAGTCTGTCCCCCACAGTAATCTGGCTCCCTGTATATTTTCTTAATTAAAACTAGCTGCCCCTAGCTTCGTATAATAGAACTACTTAACTGAACCTAACTCTGAACATTCTACTTTCACACTGCTTTCCCTCACTTAACCCTGAGAATTGTATTCTGAATCCCTATCCTGTAGCAAAGAAATACCCTGCTAGAATACAGACCACAGTCTAAACACTGCCCTTACCTTAGTACTACTTACAGATTAAAACAAAACTGACAAACAGTTAAAAACAAAGTCAAATATTCAGTTTAAAATCTAGTTCACATATAAGCATCTATTTAACACTGTTTATATAACATAGCTTAAGGAAACACTTGAAGTTGTCGTTAGCCCCGTTTCACTTGCCCTTGAAGCACTCGGGCTCATTTCGATCCTCCCCTGCCCCCAATTCCCACCCACCCCCAGTATCTCTACATTTATAAGTACTTTACCACACCCCTATTACAACACCCAATCAGCCTCACCATCATACTCTTTCCACCCCGCATTACCACCCTATCAGCTTTCAACTAACACAGTTTTCCTCCACCTACTCTACTACCTCCATTCTGATCATCTGACCTTATATCTGTTGTGTCATCAAACAGCTGATCCCAACCACTTGACTCGACCCTCATAATGTTATACTACTCTTTACTACCCATTCTGCTAGACACTTATATACTCACTTTGTATGAAAACCAACAGCTTAATGGGTATCAGTTCCCTGCTGGACATTCCATCACCCTAGCTTTAGAATATCCCACCTTTAGCCATACTTCGAACATTGGGTACAACTCAACATCATTTTCAATCATACAGCATACCATCCCCCGGCACATTAGCTCCAGATCTAGACACTACTATAAACTTTTAAACAAACTCCTGAGGCTTATCACCGAGTATAGTCCTAGCCTTATACTCAGTGGTAACATTCCCCCCAACCCAGGCCCATCCACCACCGATACAAATACCACCTCGACCTGTAACCTAAGCCACAAAACTATAACAAGTAGACCAACTAACTCTCTCCTTGTCTGTCATCTCAACATTCGGAGCATTAATAATAAGGTACATGAACTGCATGCCCTCCTGGCTGTCTACTCCCCTGATATTCTCTGTCTAGCTGAGACCTGGTTAAAACCTAACACTACTGACAATGAAGTGCTACTACCTGGGTATAACATACACAGGCTGGATCATGCTTCCAGGAAAGGGGGGATGACTGTACTCTATAAATCTGAGTTGAATGTGACCATAGATGTTATTCAACCACCTCAGATTAATAACTCAGAGATTATTGTCATTAGATTGCAACTTAACAAAAGTAAAAGCATCAACATCACCTGTATGTATATTTCCCCAGGGTAATAATCTAGCCACACTTGAAGACACACTTCACTGGCTATCTTGTCATTACCCCCAAGAAACTCTAATACTAGGAGTCTTTAACATTGACTGGGGCTCCTGTTCCTCAGAATCCCCTTCTACACACATCAACTTGCATGCATTTACACAAACCATAACCACTCCTACCAGGATAGGTAAACCCAACCAAAATAAAGCATACTCGACTGGATACTCATAAATAGTAACCCCCAACTGTACACTGCTGGTACACTTCCCAATGACCTAAGTGACCATCTTCTCACTTACATAGTTAAGGATAAAGCCATTAATCCACAACAACCCGTACTCAGAAAAGTCAGGAGCAAAAGAAACTTTGACCCTGACAAATTCCAACTGGAACTTAGCTCCTGTAATTGGCCCATGCTAAAACACCTACCCTTAGAGGAGGCAGTTGCCTATTTTAACAACAAATTTCTTGAAATTCTTGATCTACATGCACCTGCCCATTCAAAATGAACAAAAGCAAATACTGCACCATGGCTATCTAAAGAGATGAGACTAAAAATTACCAGCAGAAACAAACTATGGGCTCAATGGCGATCCACAAAAGAACCCCATGATCATGTTAAATATAGATATGCTAGGAATGAAACAAAAAATGTATTCTACAGGACAAAAAACAATTCTTCTGTAATTTACAGACAACTAACCAGAACAATCCTCAGAAGTTCTGGGCAGGGCTGAACAATCTAATTCACCCTGGAAAAACGTCTACACCTATCCCTTCTGGCACCATTGATAAATTCCCAGAGGAGGTCTCTGATAGTTTTAACCATTTCTTTATTGAAACAATTCAAGCCCTAGCTAGACAATTACCTCCTAGCTCCCCTGCCCCTGATACTACTACCTCTAAAAACCGACCCGCATTTTCCTTCCGACCAGTGTCCACATCACTTATCCATAACTTGATCAAAAAATTAAAACCCACCAAACTCTCAGCTGACCAACTCCCTGCCAAGCACCTTCAAAAATCAGCTGATGCCATTGCCTATCCAATATCAATACTAATCAATTGTACCACATCAGAAGCTAAAATTCCCACCATTTGGAAATTGTTCTGTGTAATTCTGCTACATAAAGGAGGTTCCTCTACGGAATTCTCCAATTATAGACCTATAGCTATACTTTCTCCACTTGCAAAGATTATGTAAAAATGTATACAAAAACAATTTATGCACCACCTAATCCAAAATCACCTCATGGCGGATACCCAGCATGGTTTTCGTTCACACCATAGCACAACCTCAGTGTTAATGGCTTCTACCAATACCATAAATAATAACCGTAACAATAATCACATATCCACTGCCCTATTTTGGATCTTTCCAAGGCATTTGACATGGTTGACCATCAACTTCTGGTTCACACCTTGCAAACTTTCCACCTAGATGCCAAAGCCCTTCTTTGGTTTACACCCTACCTTAATGGGAGACAACAGGCTGTCCTATGGCAGAACAAGCTCTCTAACCTATTACCAAACACCCTTTGCTCCATATTAGGGCCTCTACTGCTTTCCATCTTTATTAATGACTTGCATACAGTCATACCAAATGTCAGCTCTATCCAATATGCTGATGACTTCATCCTGATTTGCTCAGCTACTTCTCCCACAGACCTGAGGGTAGCTACCCAGTCCACCTTTAATACCATAGAAAATTGGTTCTCTGAACGTAGATTGTTACTAAATTCCAAAAAAACTAAAATGCTGTTATTCTCTCCATCTCATAGGTCTGCTGCCTTCACCTTCACCATAAACGCAAAAGATGGGACAATAATCTCCCGTGACCCCTCTACAAAATTACTAGGTGTCATTATTGACAATAACCTAAAGTTTGACCTACATGTAAATCAAACAATCAGGAACATCAATAAAAAACTCGGGTCTCTATATAGAATAAAAGCCTTCCTAACCCCTCCAGCTAAGATGGCTATAGCTCACTCTCACCTACTCTCAACACTTTTATATGCCTCCCCACTTCTCTCCAATCTAAACAAATCTTTACTAAATAGACTGTCAACCAGTTACAATCATAATGCCAGGTTTGCCACTGGACTGCCTTTTAAAACACACCATTACATCAACCTAAAACAGCTTGGGTGGCTAGAACTTCCCAATCTCATCCAATATAACCTGCTGATCATGGCTAACAAAATCCTCTATAACCCAGATAACACACCAGCCCTTCAAAATATTATCACCCCCCACAACAACAATCCAAGACTGCTTTGATCCTCAAATAAACTTCTAATTCAGACAATCAAAATCAGCAATGCAGCTGGAGACACCCTCTTTGCTAATGCTGCAGGCAGAGCCTGGAACTTACTTCCAGGTGATATTACTTTGCTCTCCTCCCTAGGACAATTTAAAACTAAACTCAAACAACATATGGCATTTAACTGGCTTTGCCACTGCAACAAACCTGGTTAACTGTCAACATGAATCTGAATAACCTGACTATTTATTGTTAATTCTCTCCTGACTATAATCAGGTGTATCTCATGTCTGCCTATGTATTCTTTGGTAATACCATTTATGTAATCTTGTATTACTTGTATTTTTGTATCTGATAACTTGTAGCTTATCTCCCCGGGCCTCCACTGAAAATAAACATGGCTCCAGTTGGACTATCCCAGTCAACAAATGTAAAATAAATAAATAAAAATAAAATAAAAGTAAGGATTCTAATCTCATGCTGCCCAACTTGGTGCATGTGTATATCCATATCGGATACAAATGATAACCTTTGTAACTTAGACATAGGCAGGGTTTAGTGTTATTTTATTTGTAGCAGGTGATGTGGCCCCCAAAATGACTGACCACAACAAGGGCTGCTGATATCATCAAGCATTATATGTTCTAAACTGATAGTACTAGCAGACATGAGCCATGTTGTGTGCATCAGGTACTGTGATCTGTAGTGTGTCCCAGTACATAGGTAAGTGTTCTAATCTACAAACATCCAACTTACACTATGTGTGTTCCTTGGCATGTCCTGTATGCAGTGAGTGGAAGTGGTGCTAGCCTGAATGTGGCCATGTTTGCACATGAGGCTGTTACAGTATTTTACAGCATGTTACGAAGCCATAGGACATGTGAACTTAACTAACATAATGTCTATACAGTCCTTACAATCAGAGACATTTTTATACCCCTCACTACAGGATCAGCGCATATTGCCCTGTCCAAGAAGGACACAGGAAGACACTGTGTGTTGAGATGATGGTTGCCCAGCCAATCATACAGATGGCATGTGCTAAGGTGCACTGAGTTGCTCTATGTGTCTCTGTCAAGAGTGTGTTTTAAGTCTGATAGACAAATGTATCCCACAAGCATGTGGTACTAACATCACATAGTAGGTTAATGTCCTTACAGTGAATCATCCATATAGTATGCTTCCTACAGATAGGCAGCACATGCATTCCAGCAGAGTCCCACCTTGCCCTGTATGCAAGGCACAGATCACCTCTGAGTAGTCTATATGCCACAGGTGGCAGTAACAGTCATTGCAGATGATCAGCAGTGAGCACATATTGAAGATGTGAAGTGACGTTGTGAATGACCATACTGTTGTGTGTAAGTGCCAGTATAGCTTGGAAAGGTACATCAACAAATGGCCATTGCACTCAGATATTGGCATACTGAGGGAAGAGTATGTGGAGGTTATGAGCATGTCACCTACTGGTGACTGTGTCCTCAGCTATGCCATATGATTCCTGCCATACCACTGTAGAGACATGGTGATCTGAGGCACATTAGGTGTAAACCTGTGTGGACAGGTCTGTGTGCCCACTTTTCACCCCTGAGTATGTATATCACATGTTGGGACTGATGTGCTACTAACCGGGGACAATATTGTAGTGTCCACACACCACACACACTTGAGCCATTACACATGAAGATATAGACACACACTACTGTACTCTTTGATGGTCACTGTTTGTTAGGATGTGGGGATGCATTTACTGTTGTACCACCTATACCGACAGGTTTTGGGTGTAAATCTCAAAATGTCTCTGCTATACTAAATGTAGCGGCCAGCACATCTATCACTGTGTGCAATGGCACCCTTGCCATGTCACCACACAGGCATATCGCACAACTGTAGCAGCCACACAGGTGCCATGGTATGCCAATACACAGTGTAGATAACATGTCATATGGAGTCTGTGTCATGACCGTACAAATGTAGTCTGTCTTCTAAATGCTTTGAAGGGGATGTGTATGTCCTCATACAGGGAAGTGTCAAATCCCACTGTGTACCTCCCGTGTTGCCATGACAGGAGTAACACATGCCTCACGTGTTCTACATACCTACTACATCAATGTGGTATACATTGAACATACTGGGGAGGCTGCTATGTAACACAGACAGTACACCCTACATGAACCAGCCCCCATGCATGTAAAGCATAAATCTGCTGTGACACATATCATGTGCAGGTGACACGTTGGGATGCAGAACACAACAAACATAAGTGATGTTGGCAAACTGAATGAACCGGACACAGGATATTTGTAGATGGGTCAATGCCATCACCACAGCTTGTAGATGTGTAAGTTTTGAAAATCCAGGTGACACGTATTAAGGGTAGCAGACCTTATCACAAATAATGCATGAGTACACTGACTGCCACCATTGTCCTTGTTAGACTGTTATTCACATATGAACCTATGGAACCATGCATGTATACTGCTGTACCTTGCTGAAGTCATATTTCTGCTGTGCTGCCATGACATTCTGTGCCATTTTATTGCTGCTGTGTGTCCATAGGTTATCCTCTCAGACTTCCGAAACAGAAACATATACTGGTCTGTGACACCCATGTCATTGTGAAACAATACTGTCAGTACACTATCATACAACAAAAGGTACACAAAAGTATGTTGCATACTCATGACACATGCCAGCATACAGTATCTGTTCTTGACCACTACAAGTGACATGGCAAAACAATACTGCATTACACAAGTACATGTCAAGTAATATAGTTACCCTGTGCATCAGACACATAACTTCATTTCCCTGCATCGATGGGAAGGATGACAGGGATGTGGCACAGGTATCACCACTTGCAACAGGGTGTTGTGTGGGGGTGCTGAAGGCCTAGGCTGACCCAAACAGTTGAAAGCATGTGTATGAGTCAGGAAGGGAAGTGGGATAAATGGACCATGGAGAGGTGCCGTATGTGTTTGTAGGTAACCTGCATGTGACAGTGATGTGTGAGTCTGTGCGTATACACAGTCAAACTCACTGCTAGCCTTACATGTGTGTATGTTGGACAGCTGTGGACCATACATTGTGGAGTTGACAATTCACCATCTCTGGCCCTGAACATGGGAACTGGCTCTGCCAGGAATTGCACTGGCACCACCATGCCCAAGGTCAGATGCAGTGCTAGTACCTGATGGTGACTTCTGTCTGCTGGAACTGTGTCCCCCACAGGACTGCTCAGGACTACAAGCCCATGACCTGCCACATCATGGTGTGGACATCACACTCCCCTCTGTAGTGCTGGATGTATTGTCACTATGGGTGTGTGACTATGCACAGCCACATGGACTCTCAGCAGATGTTGCTGACCTATGTCCATGAGTCCAATGCCCAACTGCAACCAGACATTCCAGCACAGACAATGTGCAGTCCATGACAAACACAGTCTAATCCCACCATCTGTCCAGTGCATCAGTGAACCCATCCAGGGTGTCCCCAATATGGTGGAGGCAGTCATGTATGTCAGACTGTGCTGCATCTATAACCCTAAGCATACATCTGTTGTTCCATTCAGAACATGCCTGTGTCTCCATGATGGTCCAAAACATGAGTTGAGTGACCCATGATGTGACACCTGCAACAAGTGGTGAATAGATAGCAGTCCTCCTACTAGCACTCCTGGCAATCCACCTGTGTGAGCTATGGACAGTGTCTACACACACTGGAGCCATAGTTGTCACACTTTCCTGTCCAATGTCTACACCCTCTGACTGTCCAATATCTGTGGCTTGTGGGGACTGGGTATGTGTGGGCATACTGACTGTGTGCACTGACAATGGGGGTAGAAGAGGGATGTCAACCTCTGGGACAGATTCAGCCCCTGACAACCCCCCCCGTGTCTCACTATAGCCACCATCATCATCAGAGTCAGAAGAGACACTAGCATCAGGTTGTGTAGGGAAGAGACTCCAACCCCCCCCCCGGTCACCTGTTAAAACCAAGACAAAAGTAGTACATTACTACCTGCACTATTATGCATGAAAAATCCACCAAGAGTCAGAATAATGAGGATCAACAACTACATTAGCAGTCTTACATCTTGTCATCTCTGCTTTCATGTAAAACAGACTTCCAACAACAAAATACACATTCAGCTCAAGGCCTGTATAACAAACATGTCACGTAAAATCAAGTGAAACTTGACCAGTACAATTTACCTTTTAGTTATTCAATATGAAACTATATTTGATAAAACAACACATAAAACCTAGTACACCTATCTTAACAAATATATGCAAATACATGTTTCATTGCCGGACATCCACGGTGGTGCAGCGGTAGCATTGTTGCCTCACAGCAAGAGGTTCTCCCGTTCGATTTTCGGCTGGAGTGCGGGGAGTGCCTTCTGTGTGGAGTCTGCATGTCCTCCCCGTGGTTGGGTGGGCATTCGAAAGACATGCATAAATGGGCGTGCCTTCATTGAAGGTTGAACGTCGAGCTGGCACCTCGGTGTTCGGCAAACTCTACTGCCAATCATTAGTGGACTGGAGTTCCACTGTGGCAACCCCTAACCGGGAAAAGCTGAAAGACAACAATAACATGTTTCATTGCCTAAGAAATGAAAAATCAATCTTTCGGCTTTTAAAAGGCATGTCGGATTAATTGCCTCATGTAAACCAAGAGGCTTATTCACTCTTAACTATAACTGCAAAAGTGTTTCTGTTCATTCAACCTCATTCCTGTGATTACCCACTCCAAGAACCTTATGTAAATGTTCCAGAAGGGAACATACTACTTTGGTTGCAAATTCTGGAAAATTCTACTCTGGTTACACACAAACTTAAGTGTACATAGGGCATTATTCTGGCCCTTAACTTTAATAGCATATATATGTTCTGTAACAAAACAGTATCAAGTTTACCAGGAGCAGGACCATGGCCTTGGACAACACCTGACGGACCTGTAAAGGTTGAGAGTGAGTTACTGTCAGTAACACTGCATGTTGCAGCACAACAAGGTAATAAGTGCATATATCTCACTTGTACAGTAGCTACTGTGTTACTTGATGTGTTGGTGACATTCTGTGTATGAGTGTACAACTGAGCTGAACCCCCCACAAGCAGATAGACCTGACACCCATGTAAAAGTATGCACAGCATGACACAGTGACTGCTACAGTATTACAATGGTGATCACAGTAAGCTCACCTTCATGCTCCTCTGCTGTGGACACTGAGGTACCCACCTCCATGATGTATGGTGTGATGGATGACTGGGAGTTGTTGTGTGTTCATAGGTTCACCAGGAATTCCTCAGTGGCAGAGAGTGGTTGTTCCACTGCAGGCCCTCCACCGGTGATGGCATGATCCCTGGCTACATCAGCTTCCCTTTGTCGTGCAGCATTTAACATGTCAGTTGCACGGTGTTAAACCTGCTCATATGTCCTGTCCTGGTGACCACTGGCATTCACATCCTGGACAAGGTCTGCCCACAATGCATCTCGCTGTTCCTTGCTATGCCTCTCCCTGGATAGCAGGATGTGATGATGCTGTCTTAGTCCTTCAAGTATTATTTCATTCTCTGCATCTGAGAAGGGGGCATGGCATCTATGGTACATTATTCTTGAAAGAGAACACAAGGAGGACACATTACAGGATCAGAAAATGGATGTCCACTATGTACAGCTACAGCAAGAACAAAATGGCTGGCACTATCCACTTCTTGCTCACACATATCATACCATACAGTGTGACAAATACTATGTGTATGGATACAACCAAGATAGTATCAATACTGAGGTATTTCCCTGTGTGCCATGAGAGATTCTGTTGTCTGATCATACATTCAACACTCCAGTCTACTGTGGTGTGCCCCCTAAGGCCAACCACCCAATAATATGTCATAAGACCAGTGCCAGGCAAATAGCAGTGTGCTACTACAACCACTATAAATGTACAGTCCAACAACACCAGTATGCCACAATGAAAAACAATGCAGCCTTGAAGTATTGTACGTCCCCTGTAGGTGTAAGACAGCAGAATATCAATGACATGTCATTACCACAGGTCTAAGACAGGCTTACTGTTGTAATCTCTATTCCCCATACCCCTATCCTCCCATCTGCATCCTGTAATACACAAAAACAGTTACATACCTGGTGGAGTGCAGTACTCTGTTGAAATGTGCTACTAGTAATGTTCCACAAAGTAATGCTCTGTGTGAGGAAAGTCTCATACAGAATGTTTCCCTATAACCAGATGCTTTCATTTTTAACATGCTTCTCATTAGCAGGTAATTGGCTCTAAACTAATCTGTGGCTCTGATATGCTAATTGCAGCCAAAACAGCTGAATTGCAATACCATTAGCCAATGACATGCAACCACTGCACAATATATAAGGCCTTCATGTAGATCAGGGTCCCATTCTTAGCTGTTGAGATGGACATTACTAGAAACCTTTACACAGAGTTGTGTGCACCACAGGCTGCAGCTGCTGCTGCAGGTAATAGACATAGGCAGAGAGTGTGAACACTTCAGAGGACAACAAGCTGTAGGTCTATCTGTGTCAGCTGTGTCAGCCTTTTTGTAGAGGCAGAGCCAGGATGAGGGTACCCTTTACAGTCCAATTAAGGCATGTGTTTAAGGTACATATATTAGGCAACTGTGTCAATAACAGAGTACTATAGTAGTGCTATATAGATTTATGAAGTGTGTTCCTACCTGCAGGTCTGTGACTTCCAGCACTGAAAAGCAGTTATTTAGTTTGCAATGCTTTGTGTGGATAAAGAGTGCATGAGTCATTCATTAGTTGCTGTCTTCACAATAATGTAATTGAAATGCAACACAACACTGGATTTGAACTCAGGACAGTGTGTGGCAAAATGTTCTGTAGCCAAGGAATTTTACAGACTGAGCTACTGAATCACTGCTACAGCAGGTTTATTTGCAAGATATATGTGCACACATACAGGCTGTGACAAACATTTTCTGCATCCATCAGTATGTGCATGGCTTTATATAGATGCATTTCTGCACCACAGTCCCAGTTGAACATGTATTTTGCCATTAATGCCTTAGCAGGTGACTTTCTACATGTTGCTGATAAAAGGACACATTCACCTGCTATCACAGGCCTCAGTTACAGCCATTATCATGTCTTAGGCTGTCTAGTGATGTACTACTGCACCAGAGTCCAAGGTACACTCCCATTTTTTCCATTACTTTTTATTCCAGTTTGCATGGTGCGTGCAGCTCTGCTGAAACATCCCTAATGACTGTAACTGGCAATTACTATGTTTTATTTAAACCACCTGTTTTAATTAAGAGTTGCATGGTGTGACTTGACAAGTTAATGCAGTGTGCTGCAGGTATGTTGGGCACAGGTCCAAAACATGGCAGAGGTATTTATTTTGTATATGTGTCTTACAATGTTACAAACACATAGTCATTATAGTTCTAGTTAGCTGAGCTTAACAAATTGCCATGCTAAAAAATATAAAGAAAATAAAAAAGGGATGTCGGAAAGTGGTGAAATGGGGGCAAGCAGGGGTAAAACATAGTGAAAGGCAGGGAGGAATGTGCAGAAAGGGTGTAGGAAAGAACCATAGTTATCCATTTCTTCTACAGCAGCAACTGTGCACTTTGACAGAATTTGTAGATTAATTTGGATTCTCAAACCCCCGAAAGAGGGGTGAGGACAACTTAACTGCATTGTCAACCCAACTGACCAAACTGCATGTATCCAGTGGACATGTGTACAAAATGAAGAGCTATGTATGGGACTAAATTTGTTTTGGGACAAGTGCCCATTTTTTTAAGGTAGGAGTGGAATGTTAGGGAAGGGATATAGGTACATGTGGGGGAGGTATGTTGGGTAGGTGAGGATGCATTTGCAAACAGACAAGACATCAGACAGGGGTGGTGTGTGACACATTAGGGGTGAATACCTTGGCTAGGGAGGATGTTGTGTAATTCAAGTCCCATGTGCCTCCTGACAGCAGCAGCATGACTCACATCCCCACCAATGGGACTGTCAACACTGCTCCTTCACTGTCCCGGGGTGGCAGTGCTGGACACTGGGCACCAGGGTGAGGCTGCCCCACCAAGTTGGCCAGCATGTCCTCAATCTGGCATAGGCTGTGGTCATAGCCATGGCAGACTAACCTGTGCTCCAAGACCTGAAGCTCAGGCTGCATGACAACCCCCCCCTCCGCCACTGCTCCCACAGAGGGACTCATCCCTGTCCCTTGGTGCAACACTACCCAATGCCTCAGTTATTGCAGGAGCAGCAGAGGGGGCACCACCAGTCTGGGTCCCAGATGTGTTGGGACCCTGTGCCATGGCCAGTTGAGGCAATGTAGGAGGATCAGCCAGAACCAGCCTACCTTGACGTGCTGTGGTAATTGAGGTATAGTAATAAGTTAAGGTTAGTTATGAACAAATCATTGTTGGTATTAATAGCATGGAACATCATATTAATTAACCCAAATACAGCAATGTATATTATGTATGACACAACATGAAATAACCGAACCGTCAGTATGTTAACAGCATGCCAGTAACAGTTAAAGCATAAGGACAACCACAAGGTTAATTTAAAAGATATGTTAATATGAAAGCATAATAACACTTAATAATAAACTGCATATGGCCAACAAAATAGTTAATTTAACAAGATATGTCAATATGAAAGTATAATAACACATAACAATAATAAACCACATTTCCCAAAATGTAGCTATTTTGACAAAATATGTTTATAGTAAATCATAATAATACATAACAATATTAAATGCATGCAGATAAGGGGTAGGGAGAGAGAGAAAAACAGTCCATTAGTGACAGTGCAGATTATATCCCTGAAAACAGTGGTAATATTAACTCTACAGGTGTGTATTGCCAGTTTTGTGTACAGCTACTACAAGTCTCCTATATGTGATGTAGCAGGTACATACCTCTCAATCTGTTTCATGAGAGAGTATGGGCCAAGCAATAACAAATGCAGGAACACAACTAGACAGAACACTTGAACATCATGTGAACTTATATTACTACCAAGGTGTTCTGTAAGCAGATTTGGTAATACTTTACATTGCAGGTAATCATTTCTGTGGTAATCCTGTGACAGACAGATTACGCAATACTAATTATAGTATGAGAAATAGTGACACTTGAGAAGCATGTTTATGTACAGTTCATAAACTAGACAGTCATTGTGTCTTAGTTTCCAGGCATGGGAAGAGAATCCAATAGCTGTGAATGCAGGGGACATCTGCAAATAATGTAATAATTGACTGCAGAAACTTAGTATAGACATGCAAGGAATGCAGCCATAGTGGAAGGAGACAGATTTATTTATGAATCAACAGTGCTGGTGAACACGTTATTCTTATTGATTTTAAAACTCTGTGAAATCTCAACACAATATCTGCTCATAACATGTGCTACCTCACTTATATACCTTTTGTTTCTGGGGGGAGTGAAAATGTGAGCATTACGTGACTGACAGTGTGCTGGGAAAAACCTTGACCCATACTATGGGTTTAACCATACATGTTACATGGCATTCTTTTTGCATCCTAGAACTATTACAGTGTTATAATTGACTGCACTGACAGTAGAACACACATGCATGGAATACAACCATACTACATATATTAAAACAGCTTTATTTTAGTATCAACAATGCTGGTGAACATTTTGTATTCTTATTGCTTTGAAATATCTGTAAAGTACACACACAATATCTGCCCATGGAGTAGGCTACCTCACCCATATACCTTTATTGCCTGAAGTAGGAGGAACAGAGAATATTATGCAACTGATACTGGCCTGGAGACAGCCCGGACAGTACTATGAGTTAAGCAATGCAGTTTGCAGTATATTAGTTTTGCATTCTACAGCTATCACAGTGTCACACTTGATTGCAGCAACCTTACCATAGACAAGCAGTGCATACAGCTCTACTGCAATGGTTATGACAACACAATCCTGCTGAACACCATTTTGCTTACTGTCATTGGTATTGTTTATTGTTTATTGAGCTTCAGTTGTTATTGAACATGTATTGTGCTACAGCTCTAATTGCCCATTTATTGCACTACAGTTCTACTTTCCCATTTATTGCACTACAGTTTTTATGGTGTATACTTTATTTCAGTAAGTGATTTAGTCTTTCTTTCTTATTGCACTACAGTTAGCATACTAAATACATACTTGCCATGCTCACAGTGCAACCTGGCTAGGTGCCCACATAGGACTTGACATTGTGAAGCCTCTCAGGTGCAGCTGTTGGGAGAGAAGCTCACCATTATGCCTACTAGTTTTGCAGACATTCAACTTGCATATTGATAAAACAGAGGAGAAATTACTTACATATTTGTGGGGCATTCCCTGCTCTAGCGTCTTAGACCCAGGTGTCCAAGGTTCCCCTCATTCTCCTTTTCAGGTCATCATAATGGTGATGACACTGCTCACCTGTGCAGGGGATACAGTAACACTGGTGAGTTCCCTGGCCAAACAGTCCTAGGCCTCCACCTTACACTCCAAGTCCTGGAATCTGCCCTGCATAAGCCGGGGTTCATGGTTTTTAACCAGGAGCCCAACCATGACTTTGCACTCCTGAATACCCCACCTCTGTGCCCAAAAGTGCACACCTTTGCCAGTACTGCCAGCCAAACCAACAGTTGACTAAACTCCAATAAATGATGCAGAATTTCCACCTATTGGGCTTAATATAGGCTGTTTTCTCACCATTATACTTCACTGAGTAACATTCAAAAAAGTGCCACATCATTTAGCAGTATGCAAACCAGCTAAGTGAAGCCAAGCAGTGTGAAAAATCACAGAACCATGTTTTAGAGAGGCTTAGCACCATGCAAACATAGGTAGCTGTTAGCATGTTTATGCACTGCTTAGCATGAATGACCAGTGCTTAGCAACATGCAGCAGTGCCAAAGTGACAAGATACAGCAAATAGTTTTGCATCGAGTACACTTAGGGGTATTTTAGGTGGTTATGCTTGAGGTGGGGCCTTTTCAGTGGAAAAAAAGTACTTTTTTAATTTGTAAAAAATATAGGCTTTACTGTGCAACAAGAGAAGAAAAGCTGGACAGAAGCATGCTTAAGTTATTATAAACTGGGAACTAATGTCAGGTGGCACAATGCCAGGGTAATCCTATGGGCTAGGCTTGTAAAGGCTCCAGGGCCATTAGCCTAGTATACACCTATGAACCTAATTCACAATAGTTTAATGAAATTAATGAAAAATAGTGCAATCATTTACATATTCTGCCCATTATGGGCTCAAGCCCAAGACCTACTACACATAAGACCACAACTCTACCCATGTAGCTAGTTGGATGTTATAAAAACTAGTATACCTTCACATACACAACTAGGCTACCTGTTAGTGTTGGTGAGCATCACACAGCGCTGCACAAACACACTTAAACATGAATAATTAATTACATCCAATTTCTATTTTTAGATGTCTGGCAGGTGTTAGCCATGTATGTATAAGCTCCACTAGGCTCTGCTGTGCTCTCCACCATGTCGCACAAGCAACAAATGAAAAAAAGAAAAAAAGAAAAAAAATATATGATTATTAATTACATTGGGTTTTTATTTTAAGATGTCTGGCAGGTGTCAGCTGTTTATATGTGAGCACAGCTTGGCATTGCTGTGCTCTGCACTGCGCTGCACAAAGATGCAGTTAAAAAATATTTACAAAACACATAAAACATCATAAAAATGACATATTATACATCTAACACACTTCACAACATTACAACATTGGCGGCGAGAATTACAGGGAGTATCATACTCATCTGCAGTCACGGGTAGCTGCTACACCTCTCCCTACACTGATTCAATAACAATTTTCCTCGGATCTCCCTCGGCAGCGTTCCATCATTAATATGCATGGTGCGCTGCCAAAGTGGAAACGTGGCCATGTACATGGATACATTCCATGTAGGCTCTACACAGTGCCTACACAGATTTTATTAAACCCTGGGGTTTATGTTTTTCTTCACCTACTCACCACAATAGGTGATATAGTTTGGTAGAATGCTTAATTTACAGGGTACTTATTAAAATGAGAAATAATCAAAGTATTTTTTGCATTCTGTAGCTGCATGTTATGCATTTTTGTAAACCTAAACCAGCATTTAACCCATTATGGTTGCACTTCATTGCATGACCATCGCTTTTTACAACATATTTGGATATGTCTGCTTTGGGAGAAGAAAAGCAAAGTATGGCTAATAAAGAAAGCTTTCTGTAATTGCAGGATTAATTACTCATAAAAGGCCAATGTATTTTAAATGCCGATTTCTTGTGGTTGTTTTGTATACAGAAAAATTGACTTTTTTCTATAGTAGAGATTTATATAAGAGCTAAGACTGGTAGGGTTACAAATATAGCTCAAGTATTTTAAGCTGTAAACTGACTAATAACGTTGTTAAATAGCACAGTGTGTTAAGAACAGGTGAAATGTCTCATAACAAATCTTGTAAGAGGATTAGATGCTGAATCATGTGCAGCAATATCTTTTACAGGCCCCATTGGAGACAAAGGAAGAAAGCAATGATTTTTCCAGTACTAGAGTGACTCAAAGCACTTTCTTTAATGCAGTGTAGAGGTCCATTCAGTTTCTTATTTAAAGAAACACTTTTAATTTTACTCTGTTTTATGTTCCCTGTTTTTAATGGCATAACATGCACAGAGCTACATATGAGAAAATAATCTAGAAGTGGTTTCTGTAGTAACACTAACAGAGATTTTTCTGATGCTAACACTAAAGGTGATAGCAGACTTTTGAAAAGGAGTCTGTGTTAGCTATTAATCTTGAGGCTTTTAAATGTAAGTCAATACTTCTGTGGTTCTAAATGTAAACCATTTGCTTATTATTTGTCAGAGCATCCATTAACCTGAGGGCATGGGTATAATATTTATTAATGATCTGTTCAGGGATATATTATCAAAAAATAACATTATCTTCTGAACTGTATCCTTATTTGCCTCACATGCTTTCAACCTAGTAGGAATACTCAGTGACATAGCAAATCCTTAATATTAGTTCTAAGTTGCATTTTGGTGAATAACAGAATTTTGACAAGTACAGAAATCCCTATTAGACACTGTGAAACATTTGGCACTAAAAACAGTCCCTGGGATTCTTGAACAATTGTGGAGGCTTCACACAAAGCCTTCACAGTGTTTATGTGTTAGCACAATCAGCAGCAGTGCTAATTGCATATGCATGCTGCTCATCATGATTACACGAATGCAACCACATTTCCTCAGCCAGCAACAGTGCTGGCGCCCAGGAAACCATGTTGTACAGCACGAGCACACACAGTAAACAGATAGGCTTGTCTATGAGCACATCTGTTAAGTGTGCTCACGCGGACAGCACAACAAAGCTACATAGAGCAAATAATGCATGCAGTACACAGGCAGGGAAAATATACCAAGTGTACTGTGCACATAAGTGAAACGTGAATACAATAATAAGCAAGACAGGATGTGAAATGGCAAGGGAAATTTAAATACATGGGCTACCGGACAGGAAAAGTGTACTGAAGACAATGTGCACAGAAATCAAATACATGTATATAGAAAGATATAAGAGTGGAGGGTAAATGTTCAAATTCCAATATGATAATTGATGTGAAGGTGCTTATATCACAAGGACAACTTTGCAACATTCAGATTTTGCAATACATATGTCAGAAAAATGAATGGTGGTCACAATTCATGAGCAAATGTAGGTAAACAAAAGCAGACATGATATTATAAGATGTGCTGGTTACACAAATTCATGTTGTAACAGAGGGTAATTACATGCCATATGAATGTCACTGACATGTTGAATTGAGATCACAGTTTGCAAGGGTAGTACATACATAATGAGATATTTGCACAGAGTTCATTTTGTCCATATAACATGTTGGAAAATAGGAATGACTCAAAAGCCACCATCTCCTTTTGCAAGGATCAAACCCATATCATCAGTGTTAACACTGACCTGTGTATTAACCGTGTACACCACAAAAACAGGCCTAACACCCTTGAAGGAATTATGCACTTCAATATTATAATAATGTGAACCTGTTTAATATTGCCCCTCATCTTTATTCCAAATATAGGCTGATTAATTGCACTTCAACTCAAACCAAAACAAAATAAAGTGCAATAATCCTTTCCAAAAAACAAGCATGCATAATTCCCCAATATAGTAAAATCATTCTATGAGGAGATATACACACTAATCCTAGACCCAGCTTTCACAATGAGCACAAAAATAATTCTCTCTCTTCCACAGACTTCTGTGACCCAACAACAGCCAATCCCCCAATCCTGGTGATCTATTTTTTGCTGCAATAAATGTTAGAAGTATAAGAAATAAAACTACTGAATTACATACCTGCGTTACCCAGTGTAAGACTTATGTTCTTGCTGTAACTGAAACTTGGCTTAAACCCAGCATAAACAACTCTGAAGTTAAACCTCCTAGCTATAATATCAATAATAATGACCATATAAAACGAAAAGGTGGTGGTATTGCTTTCATATTTCCTGATACCTACCACATCTCCCCTTACAGCAAACCAACACCAAACGTTAGTTCAGAAGAGCTTCTTATTGCTTTCCTCAAAATAAACAATTATAAAAAAATGTGTATTACTGTCCTTTATAACCCTTCTGGAGATAAAACAGCTCTACTGGAAGATATTCTACATTGGATATCCATAACACTTACACAAGAACAAATATTACCAGGTGATGTGAATGTCAATTGGTTGGACAAAACCTCTAACTGCCCTACATCTAGCATGAACTTACATGGTTTCACACAACTAATTAATAGCCCCATACATTATAGCAAGTCATCAAATTCTCTATTAGACTGGATGCTAGTATCAGACCCCAGTAAAAACACCACTACAAGTACAATTTCAAACTCTCAAAGTGATCATCTCCCAGTTATTATGAACAGACATCTCACACATCCAGTTAAACAGCATATTTATAAAACAACATGCAACCTTTCCAAGTATAACCCAGAAATGTTCATTGCTACACTATCATCTATTAACTGGAACTTCCTAAAAATTCTCTCCTTAGATGATGTTGTAATTGAATTCAATACAATTTTACTTCTTCTTCTTCTTCTTCTTCCGGCTTTTCCGGTTAGGGGTCGCCACAGCGGATCATCTGTCTGCTCATGATTGACAGTGGAGTTTTATGGTGTCGAGTTGCCAGCCCGGTGCCCAACCTTCCACAGAAGGCACACACACACTCACACCTAGGGCCAATTTAGAGTATCCAATCCACCTACTGCATGTCTTTGGGATGTGGGAGGAAACCGGAGCACCCGGAGGAAACCCACACGACCGCAGGGAGGATATGCAGACTCCACACAGAAGGCACCCCAGCCGAAAATTGAACCTAGAACCTCTTGCTGTGAGGCAGCAACGCTAACAGCTGCACCACCATGGCTGCCCAATTCAATACAGTTTTACTGAATATCCTAAATAAGCTTATACCTCCTAGAAAGAAGCTGAAAATAAATAATGCAATTTGGCTATCCAAAAATAGTAGAATGCTAATGCAGGATAGAGAAAAAACATGGAAAGAATGGCAAAAAATATAAAACAGCTCAATATCTTGAAAACTTCAGAATGTTCACAATTATACCAAAAAGCAAATAAATGAAGACAAAAACTACACTATAAAATCTTTCAGAATAAAACTAAATACAACCCTATACAGTTTTGGACATTCATTAAAGAAATCTTACATCCTGGCCAAAAATTCATCCCAAACCCCTCTCCTGATGGCTTACTACTGGAAACTGCAACACAGTTCAACTCTTACTTTATAGATAGTGTAGCATCTCTAACAAAGGATTCCTCAGCAACTAATCTCAGCCCTGCCCAGCAGCCACATTTCACTACATTCACTTTCACCTTCAAATCTGTACCCACATCCTATATAGAACTACTCTTAAACAAACTTAAATCATGCCCTTTTTCAGCTGATGACCGTCCAAGTGAGTACCTAAAAATAACTGCCAATAGCATTGCTTATACTGTCTCAGTCCTTATCAACAGGTCAATCAAGGAATCCCACATTCCATCTCTCTGCAAAAAGTCACACATTAGGCCTTGCAGAATGGAGGAAATTCAACAGACATTAATCACTTTCAACCTATAGCAATCTTATCTTCCCTCCCCACAATACTTGAAAAATGTACTCAAAAACAATTGCTAGACTATCTCCTGTAGGAAGAACTCCTATCCCCTACACAACATGACATTTGTCCTTCCTATAGTACTAGCACTGCCCTTCTAAGTTATATAGATACTGCCAATAAAGCTGGAGATAATGGCAAACTAGTCTCCTCCTTATTTTTAGACTTGTCTAAACCCTTCAACACAGTTTGTCACAGCAAACTTCTACTTTAAATGTCCTCACTAGATCTCTCTCAGCCCACCCTTCTGTGGTTCAAAAACTACATGCCCAATAGGTATCAGTCAGTAATATGGCACTCAGTGCTCTCTCTCTCCTTACCTCCCAGTCATCACCATTGTACCAGAAGGCTCTGTCTTTAACATTTTCACCCACACCCTGTATACTTTCACACAGCAGGCCACCCTAATACAATGCACAGATGACTCAACTCTCATTTGCACATCTGACAACATGATACACCACAAAAAATACTCATGAAGTTATACCAGCCACTGAAACATGGCTTTGTAACTCACAACTCATGCTCAACCGAAAAAAGACCAAGCTACTGCTTTTCCTCATTCCCTGTCTCATGAAAAAACAAAATTTAAAGTCCTGTCTCTTGATAATGCTGTGATGCCCCTGCACTGGCCCAGTAGCTCCCCTTCCACAGGCAGTCTGGTATCCTCTGACAGCAGTGCCTCACTGTCAGCCTGGGTACTACCACTCACCTCTGCCCTTACAGCCACTCTGTCCAATGGAAAATCAGTACCCACAAGCAGCTGTGGCTCACCTTCAGTCTCACTGCTACAGGGTAGCTCCCTCCCTGAAGTAACCACCTCACCAGTCCTGGCTGAAAGTGTATGGTCTGTCTGGGTCTCCCCAGGCTACCAGATCCACATGCTTGTCTCCAAGCCTGACTGCATGTAATGGCATACACACACAGTACTGCATTATCAAAATCATTCCCTATTAGGATATCTGCAGGGAAATCCTCAAACACACCTACCTGCTGGCTTCCTTTTCTACCCTCCCAGTCAAGGTGAACCCTAGCCAAAGGTATTTAGAATGGGGTCCCTCCTATAGCTCTGACTGGAGTAGACTGCCCAGGCAAGTAGTGCTCCTCTGTAACCATTGCAGGGTTTACAATGGTATGTCAGAGGTTGTGTCTCTCTTAGCAATTGTCTCTTTGCCATTCACTAAGATAGGATATAACCTCTTGTGGTAGTTTGGTATCCTTGTTGTCTCAAGACAACCTACTATTGGCATTTTGTCATTCCCACTTACTGGCTCTCCCACCTTTTGTTCCCCACCTTGCCTCTGTGAACATCTATATGCTACATGGTCCCACTGGTTGCATTTAAAACATTTAACCCTAGGTCCTGGATCTGTACCTGGACTAGTGGCTTTCCCTGCTACTGGCAGATTCTGTTGGGGCAGTCTGGGCTGCCCACCATGGGTTCCCTTAGACCCATGAACATCACTGGGTGTCCCTTTTCTGTGCAGTGATGCCCTGCTTGCTATATATAGGTCTCCCTTCTTCCCCAACTCATTTACAGTAAGGCATTGTCTATTAGCTAACCAGATCCTCATGTCCTCAGGCAAAGTGCTAAGAGCTTGTTCCCTCACCAAAAGGTCTGACAGCTCTTACAAAAGGGTAACCAATTCTACTGTGTAATGTTACTGTTATCCAAATGGTAAGTGTGACCAGAACTTTTAAGGCTATTTAGGAGTGGTCTATACAGTATCACCAAATACATATGCAAGTGCTCTAAGAGCTTAAATATCTCTGACAAACCAGCCACAATTAAAATGTTTATATGCATTTAATAATAAATAATAAAAGAACAAGACACTACTTAATAACTCAACACAGTGACAGCAGAGTTCAGAATCATAGGAAATACTTTAAAACTACATTACAGGACAGTCTCACATGGATACAGAAAACATCTAGACTAACCTTACTATATTCCTATGTATCTCTAAGAGAAATACTATGATCTAAGTCTTACGGAGCAAAGACAAGTGCTGGTGAGAGGATGTTGTCAGATCTAAAACAAGATATGAAATGCATAGACTGTCTCTGAGAGAAAGTTCTTAAATTAATAATGCACATTACTGTTGGGTTAGCTAGATGACATCACTATTTGACACCTGCCTCTAGTTCACAGGCTAAACAGATACCAACCAAATTTAACATGTCTCTGTGAAAAATACTTATCACTCAGATGTACAACTGCTAGGAAGCCACAGAGAAATACAAAAACATTTGCATGTGAAACCTAGTAATTTTCTCTGTTTCAAGGCAATAGAAAGAAACCCCTAGTACTAGACATCCTGTCTCTTAGCTGAGATAAACTAACTTTATAGCACATCATAAAACTCTATACTTATTTTCTTAGAGTTTGCAAGTTAACTCTGTATATTCCAGCCTTTACCATCAACACATACATTTGCATAGGTATATAGTTTATACGCATTTCTGTTCTTTTCTAGCAGGGTGCACTGTGGCACTCTGGTTACATTCTTGAAGCTCAGTACATAATATATAGATTTCTTACATTTGTAAGACAAGCATACAAATCATATTACTATTCACTAATGACATATAATTATTTACAAAATTCTAGCTGGCTGGGCTGGCAGCTTCACAAATACAACCATTGAAATCACCTCTCATGGCAAACTATTAGGGGCGATACTGGATGATGACCTTATATTCAACCTGCATATACAAAATTGCATAACAAAAACTTATCAAAAGTTAAGGCTGCTTTATAGAGCCAAAAACATTCTCACCAAAGAAACTAAAACTATACTTGTCCCTACATATATCCTCCCCACTCTTCTATATAGTGCTGCTTCCTTACTAACATTCAGGCTTCACAAAAATGAAACCTTGAACAATGCTATAACAAAGTTGCTAAATTTGCAGCAGACACCCATTTCAGAACCCATCACGGTATATCACTGAAAAGTCTAAATTGGTTAGAACTACCACATCAACTAACATATACACATCTTCTTACCACATATAAAATTATCCAGCATCCATTTGCCTGTCCAGCACTAAAAAAAAAATTATACACATCTATGTTCACAGTCAGCCATTGTGATCAAGTAATCAAAAACTCCTGTCAGTCTACAAACCTAGCAAATCTGCTGGGCATTACCTGTACTCCTTCAAGGTTGCTAAGGCCTAGAACTCCTTACCTGTTGCCATCAGGTATATGCCCTCCCTCTCATCTTTCAAGGCCACTGTGAAAGACTTCCTAGCTAAAATCTGGTTCTGTTCTTGCTCAAAACCAGGATAAACTAAATCCTTAAATGTGAACAAGTACCTTTTCATTCCTTATACATCCTTACTTTTACTTCTTCACTTACTTCCTTACTGCTGTCTAATTCTCTTCCCTGACTTTCTCTCTAAATATACCATAAGCCTGCTTTTCCTTCATTTCATATTGCAATTCTTACTTGTTTTAGACTAGCTTACCTTTAATTTCTCTACAAACTGTTTACAATTTCTCTAAATATTAAATGATTGTCATATACATTGTATCGATTCGTGACCAATGTTTTTATATTTTGTCTAATTTCTTATAATTATTTAAACCCCACATGTTTTTGTTTTATTTTTAAAGATTGCAAAATTATTGTTCTTAAAATGTTTTGACATAATTTACAGCTTTTCTCCCCAGGCCCCCACTGAAAATGGGTGTCTACCCAGTTGGACTTTCCAAGTAATCCAATGTCAATCAATCAATAAATAAATAATAGTTATGCATCCCATATATAGGTGTGTGTGTGGTGTCACAAATATGGGAGCTGAGTGTGACATAGGTAATACCCTTGTGTAAGGCAAGTCTGCCTGGCATAAATATTGCACTGACATATAAGAACAGATACAAAGCCCACACCATGATGCAATATATTCCCCAAGGCTGTATATTGTCAGCATCTACCGCAGGAGGTAGCAATGGGTATTGTGACAAACAAATGAAATTATTGTGTGAATTAAGAAAAGATCCCTGAGAAAGAATGTTATATTGGCATGTCAGATTGATGACAATTAAATGAGTATGCTGATGTGCACACAAATGTGATCAGTCCTGTATCAATGTTCCATGGTCAAGGACAGCTTCTCTGTATGTCTGTATACATACCACCCAAAAACTGGAGCACACACGTGTACACCACAGTACTCAATGCATGTACTAATGTAGCACTGTCACCATTACAATGGTAAAACAACTGTGTACTTTCAGGAAATCCAAAGCTATGTTCACATGTGTTCATGTAACATATCAAGGGATAACACTGATGTGATCTAATGGTTGCTGTGGGATGTCAAGATGTTCACACAAAAGGAATCCCTATGCTAGAACTGAACATCAAGCTGTACAACTCCTCCAAATAACAAGAGGGCTATTAATCACTTTTGTCACAGTGGAACTGTTGTCACAGCTGTTGAACTCCACCAATGTGAAATCATTCATTCAGCTGTACTTTATTTGCCAATGATTTTTATCTGCTAAAATTGTTGGGGGAGGCCTCTGTCACTCTATATGTATAAACTATAATTGAGGGTGGTGTCTTTCCTGCATAACAGTTAAGAACACAAATGCTTACAGTCATTCAATGCTGGTTTAGAACACTTGCCTAATCGTTGAGAAAATTAGCACCATAGTGGAATTAATGAATGTGCCATGGTATAAGTGCATTGCCAATTGTCATAAGTGTGGTTATGTGAAAACATTATATCAAGTGTATGAATCAAGCAATATGTGTCCCTGTAATTACTTAGAAATAATCTTCCTGCATGTTAGACAACATTGCCTGATTGCCTGATGCTAGGTATATCCAAATGCACATGTAGCTCCCTGCTGCTGTCAATGTGATGGTAGAACAACAATTATGTACAATATGGATTAGAACACATGCCTTACTTAGGCAGCAACATATATTACACCATCTCGTGTCCTCAGTCCTAAGGAGGTTTTTCACTACAACTATGATGGAACAATAATCTATTCAAATAACAGCATCAGTCTGCAAAACAATACCTATCAACCTCTTAGACAAAGAAATCTGGACAAAACCTGACATAATGGGTGCACAAAGGTGCAAAAATAGGGACAGATTTTAAATATTGCTCTTATAAACATAAAGTTGCTAGAATAACAGGATATGTATTAAAATGCATTTACTAAAATATATGAAGTCTGAAACTCAAATGCATGACATTATTTACTAATTTCATTCCTCAGATCATCCCCATTGACTTGTCAGAAACTCAAGAATCTTATGAGAAAAAGACTGACATTTTGAGGCAAAATTCTGGACATTCTGTGAAAATCTGGACAGTTGAGTGGTATCAGGAAACAACATCTACACCTGAACATAGCACATGTGTGTGACAAGCAGTGATGTCAGGATTGGAACTATATAGCTAACATCACAGGCTAATGAAGGTTTGCTAAAATAAAAGGGCAGCTACAGATTAATTTGATGATTGTGACACTGCATATTTCAATGTATGATATCACCATTATGTATTACCTTCATGTTTCTGCTAAAAAGTGGTTGCTCAGCACACTGTATAAATATACCTCACATATGTATTTGCAACCTGTTCTGCATAGTAAAAAGAAGAAACACAAGACCACAAATGGCAATCATTCCTGTATTCAAGCTCCCTACCTATGAGATGAAACAGGCTGCACACAAGTGTATTATATGCTCACTCCACAGGAAAAATCTGACTGCCTGTGAGCCACACAGCATCTTTGAAATAATAACATCAACTGCGTCAAGCAAAGGAGATGTGTGTGCAAGCATGGCTTCTACAGCCAAGTGGGATTCTAAATATTGTCAATACTAAGAGGTGCAATGCACTCCTACATCCATTTTTATTCAAACATATACACACACATACACACACATGCACACAGAGATTCGGGAAAGTCTCATTGCTGTATTCTAACTCCCTACAATCTACAATCAAGTGTTATTATATGCAGATGCCACAGGGGAAGTCTGAGTGCATGCAAACTACACTGCATATTTGAAAGGATGACATCAGCTGTGTCATGAAAAGGAGGTGTGTGTGCAAAAATGACTTCTACAGCCATGTGAAATTCTAATTGTTGCCAATACTAAGAGGTGTAACACATTCCAGAATCAATTTACATTCACACTCACACAATCAGGAGAGTCTCACTGCTGTATTTAAACTCTCAACCCATTGACTGACACAATCTACATAGGAGTGTATTATATGCATACAATACAGGTTAAGTCTGACTTTAGTGGTGTGAGAGTACTCTGTTGAAATGTTGACCTCATCAGTGTGTTACAGATAGTATGCACTTGTGGACAGAGTGAAAAGGGGATGTGGAATTGATCTAACCATGTAAATATTTCTCAGTAGTGGAAGTTAAATTAATAGCTCTGTTGAATTATCCTACAATGATGCAATCAGCTCACTATCGCACACAATTTAATTGTTGTGAGATTAGAACCCTCTCCCAGTCTAGAAGACACAGAACTTAACACAAGGTCCATCACAGAAGTTTTACTTCAATAGCATGAGAGTGCACTTTATAGAGGATGACATCAGCATTGTGTTGCTGAGAATATGATGTTTGGAGAAGGGTCAGACATTGATGTAGATGCACCCTGCAGAATAAAATTTACTCCAGGATATCATTTTGAGGCAAGCAGTAGTTAAGGTCATATTTACAAAGCTCCAGACACACATAAACTGAGAGATTAGGATGTCTTACTTATTTAGCTATGCAATCTAGAAGACACAGTATTTAACACAAGTGCAACAACAGAAGTGTGACTTTCATAGTGTGAGAGTGCACTTTACTGAGGATGACATCAGTGCAGAGTTGCAGAGAAGATGATGATGAGAGAATGGTCTGAAATTGATGTGGACTCACCCTACAGTGTAAAACTAACTCCAGCTTATTACTGTATGTGGATAGCAGTAGTTAAGATCATATCTACACAACGTCATGCATACACCTGCATAAATTGACTGCTGGGAGATTAGAACCTCCTACTTTCCCAGCAAGGCAAGCAAGAGGACACAGTACTTGATGCAAGCACCACCACAGAAATCTGACTTTCATTGTGTGAGAATGCACTTACATCAGTGTGGTGTTCCAGAGGCAATGATGTTGAGATAGGGGTCTGAAATTGTTGTGGACTCCCTCTGCAGTGTAATATTAATTCCAGAATAATACTATATTGTGAATAGCAGGGGTTAAGGTCATATCTGCACAACTCCATACACCCCCCCCCCACACACACACACACACACACACACGCACACACACACACACACAAGTTTACTGCTCTGATATTAGAATATCATAGATGTGCAAGTGCATTTTTAATTCATTATCAAAACCATCCTGCTTAAACAATTATACCTACATTCAACTATGTTCCATAACTAAATCATTAATGAGATATGCTACTGATAAACATTTAAGTATCAAATCATTAATGAGACGTGTCTTGCAATACACATAATTATGATACCATTTGCATGTTGTGTTACTTTCCTAATTATAGTGTTGTTAGAAATTGCATTCTGACACCCTTTTTAAAAATAAGTGATATCTGGATTTGAACCCTGTATCTCCTATATTCTGCCATCTGAAATAAGTGCATGTAAACTTTGTGCCACAGTGACAGTCACATAGCAGGTGGGTGTTCTACACTCTGTACTGTTCAGACTGCTGTCATTCTCACATTGCCACTAAGCATGTTTGGTCTAAAGAAAGCTGCCCAAATAATATTTTTCACTACTTTCCTAAAGCAGGTAAGCTTGATTGCATGCCACCCAGCACCAAGCAAGTGCACATGGCAAGAAACAGAAAAAAAGGCAAATAAAGTTAGGATGAAAATGATTCCTACAGTTTGCACCTTGGGCAGTGGACTCTCATTTACTGCTTCAAAACAAAGACAGACTAAAGTGCACTCTGCCAAAATATGTGCAGTGAGTAAAGTTTATGGACACTGGATGGCATTACTTTTAATATTTGTGTGTGCTTAGGTTATGTGTATTCCTTCACTAGTGAGTGTGTTTGTACTATCATCTGCCTTGTAGTTGCTGGGTATGTGTGTGCATTGACCTTAGAGTCTTGGGTGGTGAGTGTGTGTGTTATCCTTTGCTGCTTAGCCAAGGCATGGGCATATTGTGCACACTTACATCTGCTGACTGCCTCTGCAGCTGGATGTTCCCCCTCAGATTCCTCATCTGTATGTGCTAGAGGTGCTGGCCCTGCCTGGGATCCAGGAATGTGTTGTCCTGGCCCTTGTTGTCTCTGTTGCAGCTGTTTCCTCAAGATGTTGTTGTGCATCATGGTACAGACCATGAGAATGTATGCACTGATGCCTGGGTTATACTACAGAGTACTCCCAATGTAGCTAGACAATCAGACCATGACTTCAGCATGCCAAACACAAGTTCTCTGATGTTTCTAGTTTCAGCATGAGTATCATTGTATCCTTCCTCTGTGGGTGTGTGCATTTCTGCTGGATGTTATGAGCCATAGTTCCACTGCATAACCTGCATCATCCAGTAAATGGGCTTGTGGAACAACAACCCTAGCAAACCTTGTGTAAAGCCACGAGTTGTGCCATATGTATGAGTCATGATAAATGCCTGAGTTGCCTGCACAGACACTGAGGGATGATCCCTTGAGCATTACAGACAACCTAGCAGTTGACTGACTGGAACTACTTCCTATTGATGAATGTCCTTTCCTGTTCACCTGGTGGGCTTTTACTTCTATGTGAATGTAGTATATAGCCCCCAGCACTCAAAGGAAACATGCTACAGCATAGAAGTCCTGTGTTGTCCTTGCTGTCTCCTCTAAAGTGCATGGAAAACAGGTGTACTCCCTTGCATGTTCTAGCAAAGCATTGAGACATTAGTGAAATATTCTGAAGGCTGAGACCTGTGACACCCCTAGTATATCCCCTGTGGTTCTCTGGAATGCACCAGGAGCCAATATCCTTAATGCTACATATACCTTAGTTTTCACTGGTTTAGTTTCTCCTTGATTTCCCATTGGTCTGAGGCAGGGGCAGCAGAAGTTGAACATTTCTTATAGTGTTTCCCTATCAACCATGTACTGCATTGCTATTTCAATATCATGCTGTTCATGAGATGTTAAATGGCATCTGAACACCCTTCTTCTCCTTAGATGAGATCTATCAGCATCTGAAGTATATATTTCAGACTGTTGCACATACACATGCAAGAGAGCAGCAGCAGCCCATTAAGTTTTTTTTTTTCTAAGTGTGATGGTGGCTGTATTCCAGTAAGTTTTGGTGTTCATAGAAAAGGGCTACACCATCTCTACATGGTTACTTTATAGGTTCCTGAATGGCTCCACTATACTGGATTGTTTCATTTGCATGTAATTCAGCTGCTTATGCTTTAGTTAGCATACTGTGCTGTTTACCTGTGTTTGTTGGCTCTACACAACACATGAAAGCAGTGCAAAATATTTGATGGTCATGCATCCAACCCACTATGTTGATTTTTAGGTATGCATTACCACTGTTTGAACAGTTTATACTGTTTCTGATTATAACAAGTAATATTGTGCAAGAATAAAAAGAAGAGTTCAGATTCCTTTAATGTTACATGCATATAACATCGAAATTGCCTTTTTGTTGAAGTATAAAAGTTTGAATATATCTTGTAAACATCAATATTTACTGAACATAAATCAGTTAAACTCGTGTGGACCTACTCAGGATGTAGAAGTTGCAAGTTTGCAGATATCCCATCATTATAATAGCTCTGTGGTTGATGACTGTAAGCAAATACAGTAGCAGATAAAAATAAAAATGGAGCAAGTTAAGATTCTGAGGAAGAAGACCCCAATAAACCACATCCTGAAAAATAATTAGAAACAACTCAATAAATGAAGGAAATAGATTTTTTTGTATTCACCACATCAGGGCCACTTTCAGCAGGGTACGTCTTCAGGGACACTATCATTGTGTAATTCAATAAATTACCTCAAATCCCCATGCTCAGAAATCACTTCTTTCATATGTTCTTTACATCCAACTGAATATTAGGGAATGTATCTGCAAATTGTAGCTTCCAAACAGATTAAAAAAGCCACAGATACAAACTATTCAGAAAAAAAATGTAAGCAAGATCCAGCTATGCTAGTCTTCACAGGACAGTACCTTAAATGTCCTACGGTAGAGGCCCATGGGACATATTAGTGTTTCAGCAATGTAGCTTCTGAATGCCCATGACAGTCTACTTTTTACTGTAGTGACAAGGTCAGAAAAAATTGAAATATGTCGTGTTGTACAGTATAAGTGAATTCTTTAGCTATACTTTGACTTGAATATACCCCTAAAAATAACAATGCCTACAAAGGTTCCTTACCATGATAATCCAGGATATAAACACATTGTCCTATGTAAATTGTCTTAAAGGCGTAGCTCTATACTCTGACTCCTAGTTGCTGAGAGACAGTCTATGCCTGGCATACAAGGCATCTCGTATTCAGCTCGGATGGACCTTTTGCACTGCAAAACAAACAGCATCAAAACTGTTAGAGCCAAGGATTTAAATTTTGTTTGTAACATAAATAAGACATGTTGGCAAGGCTGATATATGTCTCAGAGGATCCCGATGGGCTGGAACAGGATCCTCATCCATGTGAAACAGAGTCCATCCCTAACCCTATTCAAGTGCAACCTTGACCAATGGATGGGAAATCAAACATTCACCCCAGATCTGGCCCCATGTCTCTGACAGACAGAGGTAGACAGTAATGCCTAAACTAACATAACCCCCAACACATAACCTCTAGAAACTTCCTGACTAACATATTTCATCCTAATAAATGTCCATGATATACAAGAACACAACTGGGTTGGATTACATGGCTTGGCTTACAAAAGCCCTGGTGGTCATTAGCCCAGTATATACCTTTGAGCCTTTAAAAAGTCATGGGCATTCAGAAGCCATGTAGCTGAAACACTGGTATGTCCTTAAGGTGCATTTGCATATATTCCATGGGCCTCTACTACAGGAAGTTTAAGGTATTACACAATGAAGAGCCTAGCTTTGCTGGGTCTTTCTTGCAAATTGGAACTTTTGCTACAAAGTAACTGAAGAGATTCGCATTTCATACAAAAAAGAGAAGGGATAATAAAAAGCCACTGCAAAGGGCTCTCTTGTAGTTCATACTGTGAGTAAGCATGTAATCAGGTATATCATACTTCAGAAGGCCCTCTTCATAGTTTCATAGGTGTTTACTAGGCTAATGACCACAAGGAGCATCTTAAGCCTAGCCATGCAGCCTAAATCTCTGACAAGTTCTGATACCCTTGGTAAGTGGGTCTAGGAGATGAACCATTTACAGGTTGCCTGTTTGTATTAGAGACATAGGTGCCAAACCAGGGATGAATTTCCAGTTTCCTATCCAATTGTCCAAGTTGCACTTGAGTTGAGTTAAGAAGGAACTATGCTTGAATGGATGGAGAGCCTGTTCCATAGACAAGGCAGTCTCTGGGATACATAACTATCTCTCCAGCAGGTCCTATTTATATCATAGGCAAGGTTTAAGTCTTTATAATGGGCAATTCTGCTACTATTTGTTATGTGGATATGCAGGTGGTCCATCAGAGTGGGGTCTGACAATGCTCTGTATGCCAAACATAGATCCCCCTCAAAAGCCTGTAAGAAACAGAATACATGGATAGGGTCTTGAGGTGGTCTGCATAGGACATATTACTTATGCCCTGTATTCTTTTAGTGAGGAACATCTGTGGATGTTCCAGTTGTTGGATATGCCTGGTTAGGTACATACCAAAGGGTGCATTGTGCTCAATGATAGGTCTGATGAATGCCAAATATAGTGAAACAATGACTTCCTTGGACTTAGATGCCATATCCTTGTTTATAAGTTGAGCAACATAGAATGATGTCCTCACCACTGTAGCCATGTAATGATATCTAGGTGTCCTTAAGTCCCTGACTAATGGGTCAGCTCTAAGGGGTGCATTGCCAACATGATAGTTTCCAGGGATGAATGACTTTCCAAAGGGTACTATTATACATTTCTTGGAATTTAGTTTTAATCCATGGCTCTGACACCAGTTATTTGTCTGTGTCAGCCCCTCCTGGAGAACATTGGTACAGTTTGAGATTCAATGACAGCTCCTAATTTGCAAACATCTGCAAATTTAGTCAGCCAGAGACCAGTGACATTGGCCTTGACTTCTGAGAATAAATGCCAAAAGGAGTGGTCCAGTGATTGATCCCTGAGGGACACCACGTGTAACTGGCCTCTTTGTAGAGGTGGATTCCTCAATTCTAACTTCCTTGGTCCTGTCTGTGAGCCAGTTGGCTATCCACCAGGTGACATACAGGTTTGTACCTAACCTCTTGAGTTTGTCAACAATGCCCGAGTGGGGTATTGTGTCAAATGTCTTGGCCAGGTCAAGGTAGGCAGTGTGAACAATTTTGCCCTCATCCATTGCTTTGGTGACCTTCTCAAAGAAGTCCACCAGGTTGAGTAAGTATGATCTGCATTGACAATACCAAATTGGGCTGGGTCCAGTGTCTTGAGATTTACTACATTTCTATTGATCATCTCCATGATAATTCTTTCCATGGCTTTACAGATCAGACTAGTAGTCAAGGAGCCTCAATCCTCACCACTAGCACCAGTGAGGAGTATCCACATTGGGAGGATAACAAATACACATACAGTAAAGTACAATTTCCCTTAACAGCACACAAAGATCACAGTCAATCTGGGGCTGGGTTCTCCCTTTCTCTCCAAATACCCAATAAGACTCCTCACTGGCACAGCTATATGGTCCAGATCTCAGCCTAGTGGTCAAACTAAAACCTCCATCACTATCTCTGTCCAACCAGTGCTTCGTGTCCCTGCCCAAGTAGTTGACACACACACACACTTTAAGATTTGATTTAGATACAGACACACAGACACTCTTGGGGAAGGCCTGCACAGGTTCTTCAGTTATGCCCCTTTTCTGCCCAGACTATAAGACAGTACTGGCTGCCACCAACCATTGCTATCAGCTACTATAAGGCCCTTCCCAAAGGATGATCAATTTCACTGTGTAATATTACTGTTTTCCAAATAGTAAGTGTGACAAACAGCAAGACTATTGGAGTGGCTTGGACAGTATCACCAAATACATGCAAGTACCCTAGAGCTTAAATTATCTCAACACAAAACAGCCACAGTTGAAAGGTTTAAAAACATTTAATATAATAAATAATAAAAACACAAGACAAATCTCATTAATTCAACATAGTGCTAATCAAGAGTTCAGAAATCAGGAAACTTTAAAACAATATTGTAGGATAGTCTGACATAAATATAGAAAATAGCTAGACTAATATGGCTAAATTCCCATCTAACTCTAAGAGAAATCACTGTTCTAAATTCTACTTACATACAGAGCAAGCAAGTGCTGGTGAGTGGATGTTCTTACTGGATCACAGACAAGATGCAAAATACAATCTTTCTCTCTAAGAAAGTCTTAAATTAATAATACACATTAGTGCTGAATCATTTCACATTGCGTCATTTTTATCACTTCTCCTTAGCTCCCACACTAACAGAAACTCAAACTTTACATTTCTTTGCAAGCTGCACCTGACCAGGAAGCCACAGCAATAAAATACACTTTTACATGTAAAATCTAGTAATTATCTCTGTCTTAAACAATAGAAAGAATTTGCTAGCCCAGAAATCCTTTATCCGAGCTTGAGCTCAAACACAGTTGCAATTCTTTACTTAACAGCTTTCTTCAAGCAGGGTGCACTGTGGTTAAATTTTTGAAGCTCAGTACAGCATATAGTTTAATCTTAACATATAATTCTCTTTACATTTGTAAAACAAACCTGTGGATTACATAAATATTTGCAATGACATAGAATTATGTATAAAATTCTATCTAGCTAGGCTGGCAGACTTTCCGTTTATCACAAGCACTATAACAGAAAGAGCACCCACAAAGATGTTATGCGAGAAACCACAACTGATGAGGTGTATCTCATCCAGCTGTGGTTAGAAATTTGTTACAATTTCATCCGTGTGACTCTCAACTAAAGACAGTGGAGCCATGGTGTTCTGAGGTGGGGAAATATGCACTTTGACAAATGGAATAACTGAAGGCCAGTGTAGACATTTGTGATCATCATGAAACAAGGTATCATTTTCCATTTAGTTTCTCATGCATGTGTTGTTGAAGCTTTCCAAATAATCTCTTACACTTCTAAAATATCCTCCAAAGCATATTGACAAATTGCATAAGCTATTACAGAAATCAAGCCCTGAGATTTACATAGTTGTCGAGACACAGAACTGAGGTGTGCATCGCAGACTGGAATCCTCCTAAGGGAATTAAAATCTGACCTACTGCACTATCATTATAACTCCAGAATATGCCTTGATCTTTCTGGTCAGCATTTTGCAGGTAGAAGAAAAAAATCAAAGCAAAAGCAAGGCAAAGAAGCTATGGATGTCAAAGAATATCAAGGGAAAGGAAACAAAGGCATAGAAAATCGATCCTGTCTAGTGCATGAACAACATACCCACTTCTTATCTGGGAAATGTATTATTTTAATTTGCCATAAACAAATCAACCTCTTGGATATCATATCTGCATGACGCAATATAGATATTTTTGATAAAGCTGCAGATCCAGGAAGGGAATTTATGTTGCATACATAGTATGTGAAGTGACATCAGGTTTTAGCAGCTTAATGAAAATTGTGGAATCAAGACTGCCCCAGGCTATGAAATGAAAAGTTTCACATTATAAGCTCAGAAGAAAGAGCTTGTTAACCATAATTATAATCCTTCCTGTATATTTAACATAGTGTCTAGTATAGTGCCACTGCTTTCCCTTAAAAACATATTGAAATAATCACAGGTTGTACTTTAAATAAATATGCTTTTTCATCATTTATAAGTAGCATCACTTTTCCCAGTAAAGGCCCTAAAAGTGCTAAGCTCTGCTTTTTGCACTCAGAAAATATTTCTCAGGGGAAGCACAGCATTTGCTTCTCTTTTACCTTGCCATAATGCTGCTCCATTGATTATTTTCTCTAACAGCTCCATAGCCTGGTTGTGGGGTCCCACTCTGTTCTGCTCTGACTTTAGTCAGGCTCCATTCCACTGCCTGCCCTACCTTGAATTCCTACCCTCCTCCAGTTCATCTACATTTGTACATATCTAGCTCCTCCCACCCTCACTCTCCACCCAACCCCTTCGACTGATAGCCATCAATCTATCAGTGTACTACTACCTCACTAAACTTTCGCCAAACAAAATCTTCCTCCCTTGTATCAACTCCACTCCCATCATCCCTTTCACACTTCAACACATATTGCTACAAAATAATTCTAACCCAACACACACACACTACCACTATCAGCAAGCATAAACATTCTGCATCCAAATACTAAGGGGTCTATATCAGATCATTGAAACGGCTCATTATTGAATGCCATAACGTCGAACTGAAAAACCCGAACTCTAACAATATTGAAACCTCAAAACAGCAAATTTTTTTCCCAGGGAAAATATTTGCTGTTCCGTGAAACACACATACAACACAAGCACACTAAAAATCAGCATCCACACACATACATTTAAAAGTTACATCTAACCCTACACTACACTGCACATACACTACTATCTATCCACTTACCTTAACCCAGACCCTAACCTTAAGGTCCGTCACTATTGCACACTCACCTCACCCGCGCCCTAACCCTAACTCACTTAACCCGCCCCTAACCACAAATTCTCACTATCGCACACTCACCTCACCCTCGCCCTAACCCTAACTCACTTAACCCGCCCCTAACCCCAAATTCTGTCACAATCGCACACTTACCTGACCCACGCCCTTAAGCTTAACTCACCCAACCTGCGCCCTAACCTGAATGTCTGCACAATCACATGCTTACCTTAACCCAACCGGTAGCTTTCCACCACATTGCTAAAAACAGCGAAGCCACAACAACGGCCAACCAAATTCTTTTCCTAGGAAAGAATTCAGTTTTGTGCAGCTTTGCTGTTTTCAGCATTCGCAATATTGGGTTTGATATTAGATCATTCGAAATTCTGCCGTTTCGATGATCTAATATAGACCCAATACTAAGCTCTTCACACTTATCAAAGTACACCTCTTTCTTCCCCACACTCTATCTCACTAACAAAAATCTCACAACCATTTTTTCCATGCTATCTTCTTTTCCCATTTACAAACAATGATATATGTGCAACAACTCAAAATGACTATTTCTAATCTCACTTGCACACATCACATTATACACACAATTAACCACACAACAACTCACCAACTGCTTGTAGCTCACACACACATACTTAAACAAATTTAATTTTTCCCTTGTATCACCTAAATTGTACTCCCACTCACTACTACACCTGCATGCACACCAATACATACAAAACAACTATGATAGACCCCAGTCAGTACCACTTAACATAAACAAAATCAAATATGGCTGCCCATTACATAATACCACCACCAAACTTAAACAGTGGTGACATTCATCCCAACCCTGGCACCACCACTATCCCACAACCCATACCAAATAACTCTTCACAAGCAACCCTATCGCACTCTCTTTTTTCTCACTAAAGGTAACATTCTTCTCTTACTCAACATAAACTTCCCAAGCATCTACAATAAAACTCTAGACCTCCATGCATGCCTATAAACACTTCAGCCCTAACAAAATTGTTGCAATTAAAACCTGGCTGAAACGCAAAATAAGTGAAAATGAAATAGGCCCCCATGAATATAATATAATCAGATCTGTTAAACAACACAAACATGAGAATAACACACGAGTTATATTCAAAAACTCCCTAGAAATAAGTAAATATCCTCACTGCCCAAACGCTGAAGTCCTAGCTACTTCAGTAAAAATCAATAAGAACAAATACATTTGTATTATAGGATTCTACATTCCCCCAGGTATGCGGTGGTGGTGCTGCAGTAGAGTTGTCGCCTCACAGTAAGATGTTGTCCTGTTCGATTCTCAGCTAAAGCGTCTTCTGTGTGGAGACATGCATGAATAGGCGTACCTTCATTGAAGGTTGTGCGTCAGGGCTGGCAACTCGGTACGTAAAAATCTACTGCCAATCATTAGCGGACCGGAGTTCCGCTGTGGCAACCCTTAACTGGGAAAAGCTGAAAGATACAACAACAACATTCCCCCAGGTAATAATGCAGCCACACTTGAAAATATCCTATATTGGATAAATAGCAACATAGCACAGGAAACAATAATAATGGAAGATACAAACATTGACTGGAAGCAAAATGACTAAACCTCACCCAGCATAAACATGTTTGTCATCTCATACCTGATAAACATCATCATCTAGGTAAACAAAAAAACAAGGACAGGAACCATACTTGACTGGAGATGCCATTACTTCCAGCAGTACCCTCCCTAAGTCTACTAGTGATCACTTCCCATTTTATATAATAAGACAGAGACAAAATATTCCTAGGCAAGGAGTCTACAAACAAGTTTGCAACAAAAAACAAACAAAAAAAAAACAATTCAACATAGAACAATTTAATTGAATCCTATCTCAATACAACTAAAACCTACTAAAAGCTCGGATGTATAGCAAAAGATCGAATGCTGAAAAGTTCGAACACCAAAACCTCAAACTTAAAAGTTCGTAGACACAAAAAATCGAAGCTGCAGAACATCGAATTCTTTCCCAGGGAAAGAATTCGGAGGGCCGTTTCCAGGGCTTCACTATTTCCTCCACTGTGGTGCGATCTCAGAGTTGGTATATTTAAGTAGGGGGGTGTGGAGGGCACAGCCCCCCACATTGGTGGGTGTGGGGGCAAAGCCCTCTAAATTAGAAATAGTTTGTAGTGTTCGTGTGTTTCGAGTTTTGTACTCAGTCTTCGAGGTATTCAGCTTTTGTGCTTTTGGGTTCGATGTTATAGCATTCAAAGTTTTGACACTTCGATGTTGTGATATAGACCCAAAACATCTACCCCTAGATGAAGCAGTCACCCACTTTAACATGATATTTCTAAAGGTACTAAATGAAAAGGCACCCCTCAGGACCAAGTGAGTAAGGTCAAACCCAACCCCATGGTTAACACATGAATCCAAGGATATGATGACTAAGAGAGACCATGCCTGGAAAGAACAGTTCAAAACCAAAAATCAAAGAGACCTTCAGGAATATAGGACTCTATGAAACTTAGCTAAGCAACAAATAACCAATCACAAAAAAAAAAAACACATCACTAATTTAATCCTAACAATCAGTAAACAAAGGTCTAACCTACCAGACATCCACCATCTCAGAAACCCATAATACAGCAATTCATACCCACACCTCTCCCTACTGCAGCAATAAAAAATACTTACCAAAATTAAAGTTAACAACCCTGATACATGGCAACCTACTAATAGAATACCTAAACATTTCAGCTGCAGCCATAGCATTCCCTATTTCCTTCCTAATCAATAGATCCTTGCATAAAAACTATGTCCCTACACTCTGGAAAAAAGCATTCATAAAGATGGCAGCTCAAAAGACTTGACAAGTTATCAACATATAGCAATCCTGTCACCCCTATCCAAAATTCTAGAAAGATGTATACAGTCCGAACTAATCAAATTTCTCAAAGATCACAGCTTACTTTCTTTACCACAGCATGGATTCTGGCCAAGTCACAGCATCAGAACTGCCGTCCTCAGCTTTACCAACACCATCAAGTAAAGCAAAAATAGTGGGGACCTAGTCTCATTTATTTTTCTCGACCTGTCAAAAGCCTTTGGCATGGCATCACATCAGAAGCTATTAAATTAACTATCATCTCTGGTCTAAACAAATCGGCTTAAATATGGTTCCATAGTTATCCATCAAATTGGTAACAAGCAGTTAAATGGAAGCAAGACCTCTCAACATTCCAGCCAGTTACTGTCAGGGTTCCCCAAGGTTCAGTATTTGGGCCTCTTCTTTTTAATATATTTATCAACAAATTCACTATTGCTTCCCAGCAAGCAACCCTTATTCAATATGCAGATGATGAAATGCTCATAGACTCTGTGCAATCACTTCATACCCTAGAAGATGTCACTCAACAGGTTTTCCTAACCACCAAACTCTGGCTCAGCAATGCAAACTACTCCTCAACCCAAAAATGACAAAACTAATGTTCTTTACCCCAAAAAGTCTCATAGAACAAAAACACAAATTCTACATCCTGTCATGCTACAAGACAAAAATTGAATGCATACCACAAACAAAGCTACTCTGAGTATTATTTGACAATAAACTTAAACATGACCAACATCTGTTCTAGACCATCATAAAGACCTATTGGAAATTAGGATTCCCACACAGAGAAAAACATTTCTCACAGTCTGCAAGAAAATCCATAGCCACTGTCTGCTACTTCCATCCCTTCTATATGCATCTCCCAGCTTTACAAATCTCAATACCACTGTTAAAACTAATCCTGACACATTATAATAAAATAGTCCACTAAAAAACTACTACGTCATAGCCCTTCAAAATTTACACTGGCGAGAACCTCCCTACTACCTTACATACTCACAGCTCAAGATAGTCTACAACTTAATTCATTTCACTGAAAAATGCCTATCGCTGAAATATTATGTGTGTTTCTTTCAGCTTTGCCCGGTTAGGAGTCACCACAGTGGAACTCCGGTCCACTAATGATTGCCAGTCGATTTTTATGGTGCTGAGGTGCCAGTCCGACACCCGACCTTCAATGGAGGCATGCCCATTCACGCATTTCTTTCACATGCCACTCGACCACGGGGAGGACATGCAGACTCCACACAGAAGGCACTCCAGCCAAGAATCAAATGGGAGAACCTATTGCTGTGAGGCGACAATGCTACCGCTGCACCACCGCGGCTTATCAACCATACTCTAGTTCTAGCCTACTACAGTCAAGTAACAGATCATTCATCTTCATGTCCGAAAGAAGCAACTCATCTTAAGTTTCTCTATACTCCCACCAAGTCACTAAAAATTGGAACTCCATCTCTTTTCAAATAAAACAGACAGACAAGACTCATACCTTAAAGTTGTTACTAAAACAGTATCTAAGTAAAAATTGTTTCTGCAACTGCTCATCTCCTAGCTAAAATAATGTTTTTGGCCACACTTGCTAAATTTTATCCAAATATGGTTTTCCACTTCCCCTTTTTCTCCATTAGGCTAGAAGGATACTCACTTAACCACAAAAAGTAACTTTGTTTACATAAATTATATCAATCACAGTCTTAAAGTTGACAAGACTCAAACTCTTCTTCTCTCTCTAATTAGATCCTCTATCTCTCTGCCCTCCCATCACAGTTCAATCACTCTCTCTCCTCACCCACACAAAACTAATACTTATAACAGTCCAGGTAGCCCCAACCATTCTTGCTTTCGTAATTACTTCACTTACTAATCTTGTAAGTAACAATATTTTCAAAGTTGGTCTATCAACTAACATCATACCATATTTCATTATCAACCACAATCCTCCTTTCTAATATTTCCATAGCTAAGCTGCCTTTTCCTTTCATTATTTTATTTGCTAGAAATTGCAAGGAATAGTGCAGCATCTTTTCAATGTTATATCTCTTTTTGTTATATGCAAGCCTGTGTCTATTTCTAATGAATGTTCAGCACTGTTATATACCCCTGCATGCTATGTATATGCTCTGTTCCAAGGTGATGTTTATGTATGCTGTTGTAATTTTTTTCTTTCATGTATGTACACTTAACTATATTTTGTATTCCTTCATATGTCATGTAACTGTATTTTATGTTCTGTCAAAACTGTTGTTAAATGTGGAGCTTTTCTCCCAGGCCTCCGCTGAAAAAGGGTTTTATCCCAGTCAGACTTTCCTGGTAAACAAAGATAAATAAATAAATTCTCTGCTAGTGTTAAGACCTTTGCAGTGTTTTTCCCAGGCTGTGAGTGTTAAGGATATGTGTTACACTGGATTTTCATTCCCCACTAGCATGAGTCAATCACATCTCCTCTGTTTGCTGCTTATACACATAATTGCATATTTTTGTAGTGATCAGTAACATATTGTGCTATATGTGTTTGTTGACCTGTCACTGTAGGGGATAGCAATTTTCACTGCATAGTTCATTTCATGGTAGTGCAGTGTTATCTACACATCATATTCATCATGACATATAATATTGCCACACACCTGTGTGTAATGGAAATAATGGTTGTTGAATGTCATTATGACATTGCATTTGAGAGTTATGCACATAGTTTTATCGGTTTACCATCAGAAGGTTGAACCTGACCCCATCGAATGATGGGATCATCTACCCTTTTCTGCAAAACCAATAATGTCGAATTCCGACATTGTCGAAATATGACTCACCATAAACCTCGGAACGGGCTTTAACATGGGTCAAGATGGGGGTGAAATTCATACTTCGACAATGTCGGGTTCAACATTGTCACCATTCGGTCTCCAGGCTTCGACTGAAGTGGGTTCGACCAAACTCACTTCGACCTTCTGATTGTCACCCGTTTTATCACATATGTACTGTTGTCACTGCGCATCTGTGTAAGCATTTTACAATATTTGTGATGTTCATGCAAGATTAACAGAAATGGGTGTGGACTTTCCTTGGTTATGTCTACTAGAGATGTATATGGTAATCTAATAACATGTGACACCATTTTTTGAATTTTTTTATTTCAAGTTTCAGAGTCCAGTGCATCAGCAGACAATGATAGACTGCAGAGCATGTTCACTTCCTGTAGAATCAGAGTCTGAGGATGAAGGAGAACACCACAATGACAGTAACAATGAGAGGTCAGGGCCATCAGGTGCAGCTGTTTTAATGAATCACCAAAGACAACCTCTACCAACTTCAGCAAGAGACTTGATAGACTATATCTGAGATGTAACAGATTTATTCTAGACTGAGATGTATGCCTCATGGACAACATCTTTCAAGGCATGATGCAGGCCATGCATGACTCCTTCCAGATGGTCATAAGGAAGATCATTCATTAAGTTCAACCCAATCTTTATATGCCCCTGATGTAATGCTGCCTGCATGGGTTTGCCATAAATAGGGAGTATTATTGCATTGGTATATATTTACCCACATTACTCCATATGGCATTCATGTTTTCCCTGTTGTACATTTCTGACATGACATGATCTGCTCCTCCATGATATCCATTGACATCCTTGGTAGGTCTGATGCTTAGTACTGTCTGTGGCAGGGCACACTCTTCTTCTGTGCAGCACATTTTATGGTGTAGCTCACATGTACCTATGTCAGCTGTCAGCCAAAAGATACATTGTCCTTCATGGTCATAATGTAGGACCTTTCCTTTCACATATTTCTACAATGCATCATTGTTCTTTCCACTGACACGTGTAGGGATTTATTATTGTCTTTGTATGCCTCTGATTGTTTACATTTCTGTGTCCTATGGTTATAGCTAACCACATCTAGGTATAGTCTAACTAAACTCCTGATACAATAATGACACATAGCATCTGAGGTAATGTTGTAATGACATATTGACAGACCGTGTGCAAGTGACAACATGCATTGCTGATGGACTATGGCATGTGAGTGCCTTTCCCTGTAGTGTTCTGTATGCTGCGTGCACACGTACCACCTTCATGTAGTGCTGGGATAATGACACATGCATCTGAGGTAATGACAATGATTCACTAATTTCTTTTTGCTTTTCTTGCTTGCATTAAATATTTTGTGGGACTGTTATGCATATCCCAGAGTTTGACCAATAGTGTAGGTTATGTAATACAGAGGCACACATTGCCTGCATGTGCATCTATTGTGTAGTATGCCTTTGTGTCCTCTATGTGTACCATCACATATGTGCATGACCTACATACCGCTTGCATTTTCCACATTTGCAATCCTTTAGTCACATTGGCACATGCCATGTTACAGGAGCATGTCAGATTCACAGACTTGTATATGCATGTCTCCATTGATCACTTTTGTGTTGTACTGCCACTAAATTTTTGTTCACTGTGATGCACATCTCTTGTAGCTGTTTGATTATTTTGACACACTGCCAGACATTTACGTACATTGTAAACGGGTTACACTGCAAGTACATCTTAAGTACATTTAACACCATGCAAAGTTAACACTTTTCTGCATGACATACTCACATGGTACCTTGTCTCCCTAAGGTTATTGGCTGCTCTGTGTGCTGTACATGTGGCAATCCATATTGTGGTGGATGACAGATTACTGTGGATGCATTTCCTAATTCCCTTTAATACACATGTACATGATACATTTTGATCTGTTTTGTGATGTGCCATCTGTTTTAAGGAGTTTAGCATGACAGTGCATATATGTTATACATTGCTATTCTTTTTCATGTTTGAATGCATTTGTGCTTCATGTCAGATTTATGCAGTGCATATGTATGTTGTGTTTCTACTTTGAACACACATGTTTTACATGCTGTCTCATATGCATGCTACATACATTTACCATTTTCTGCATCATAATGGTTTCACCATTAAGCTGATTGTGGTTAGGACTTTGACCTTGTGCATGGTTTTAATTTACACATGGATGCGTAATGCTTTGCTGCCGATATCACTGTAATGCTTATTCATTGTAAACATACTTCACAACAGTAGTTTTATATTAGATGAGGGTTCTGCATGTCATCTCTGTCATTCCCACATAGAATGTTTTTGCCCATATGATACACACATGTACAGTGTATGTCAGTTATGATGTGATGTTTGATTGTACATTTTTTGACAGTTGCATAGTGGCCTATGAGAGTACTGTGCTGTAGGGATAATTCACCTGTCACTAGATAGCGGAAACTTGTGTGCACCACATAGGTATAATGTTGGCACAAGCATAACTTCCACGCGTGTTTTCTGTAATGGGGGTCACATGATTTCTGTGTCTTTAATGTACATAGTCCTCATTTTGTGATGGTATCCATGAGTTATCAGGTTCATGATGTTGTGCTATAGGTGCTGTGGCCAAAGTGTGCCCATAACACCATGAACTTATACATAGGGGCATATTATTGTGTATGCCATTGTAGAACATGTGTTTGCAGCATATCATGAAGGAGAATGATTTACATGCTGCACGTATGACAGTTAGTTGCTCATAGCAAACGTCTCCTCAATCATTACTGTAGAAGGATTATGACATTTCCTGTGTGTAGGGTGTTTTGTTGAGTTTTGTTGCTCACTTGAAAGTAACATAGTTATTTCTCCTGTGAAATGCAGGACTGCTGCTTAACTTAGTGCTCAGATATTTACCTGATTATTGCATGGCTGGTGTTGCTAACCTGATCTGTACTTCTGTGATCCTACATTTGTTTGTGTGGAACTCTGTGACCTGCAGATCACTAATTTGCGATTATATCTAGCAATGACACCTAAGACATGGTTACAGGTGTATTAGAGTATGTGCTGTGTTGCCCTCTTTTTGCACAAGTACTGCTCCTTCTCACATGTTTACAGTCATTCTTGATCCTATTAGTAAGGGGGGGTGTCACACAGCTTACAACATTACAGCAATGCTGTTGTGTACACAGGTGTATTGATTTATGTACTGCTGCACAGTGGACCCTGCTTGGGCTGTATTCCAACTCTGTTTGCTAGCTTTCCATGACTCTCCTGTATAGTCTGTATGTATATTTTCTGTGTCCCATATCTTGCCAATTTTGTATGGTTCCTACTTTTGTCTGTTTTGTGGTGTCTTTTTTGTTATATATTTCATACCCACCATTTTCTCCTCTTCCATTTCCCAACAATTTACTAATCTTTCTTGTCTTAAAAAAAAAATAAAAAAATAAAAAGGAGATCTAGTCACACCAAAAATAAAACATGCACATCGGACCTTCCCTTTGACCTTCCTTTGCCTTCTTCCATCATGTGCGATTTTTACCCTTACCCATCTTCTACTGTCCTATCTCCCCATTTTAGGGGTATGTGTGTTATGCCCCCCCCATGCATTCAAGATTCAACTCCCAACAAAAAGTTTTGCTATGATGCTGGTGATATGGCATTGTAAGTTACATCACCATAAAATATTTAAAATTTTTTGTGGATTGTGATTAACTGACAAAAGTATAGAGCATGCATGGACTTTTACTGTAGCTTATTTATGGTTTATAAACATATCGCAGTAATACACTGAAATGGTTGTGCTAATCTACACAGCTGAGCAATGCATTGGTGACCTCCCTGAGATAGTTCTGGGGGGAGAACACTTGGTAAATTAGCATGCGCCTCTCTCCCAGACTGTCTCATTAGTATGTAACATAGCTGCAGAGACAGCCCACCATGACGCTACACGTCTTCATGCAATAGTACAGCATTAGAGCTGCCTTTGAATTTGAAAAGGTTACACCTCGCTAAAACCTTTTTGAATTTGGCCCTCAGTTTAGATGCAATCTAGTCACATTAACCACATTTTGTGAAAGTAGGAAAGTTAAGAAAAAAAAAACAATCACATTAAGTTCCACTTTGCTCAGTACTAATCATTTCTTAATATCCCGCATAATGTGACTTTCTCAAGACAATTTCTCTGCTATGTCTCATTATCTGAAATTAGTCACGGGGGAACAAACTAGATCCAGTCCTTTTTAGCAGTCATTTTTCTTACAATTAAGCATTATATTGAAACACTTTCACATTGGAAAGTATTAGGTGAGTTATTGTTTTCTGATGGCTGTTGCAAATTGTTGCTTCATATTTAATATACACATAATCATTGTTACATAGTACTGGGCTGGCCTGTTTTTGTCTAATCTTTTAAAATAGGCACCAGCCATGGACGAATTACATTTTTATTTACATAGTGACTTACTACAGAACAACTTTTCAGTTAACTGTAAAATGTGTCATGTACACCAGCATTCAAAATGTTTTAGAAAATGGTAAGTCTTTTAATAACAATCTTCGTGAATTGTTGGGTATTTTTGAAGGTAAAAGGGGATTCTTAGTAAACAAGTCTGACATCAGTACAGGTGTTTGGTGGCTTCTCATTTTGACTTATGAGTAGCTCACCGAAATAATCTCTTATTTTGCATGTCTCTGTGACAATACTGCATTAATGTCTCTTACACATGAAAATCAAACACCTCCCAAAGGTACCTCCAGTTCAGACTCTAGTCCCTATTGAATATTATTATTATTAAACATTTGTTTACCGGACAAGTATGACTTAGAAACAGCCAATTTTCAGCAGATGCCCAGGGAGAAACACTCCAGACACATGTCTTTGTGATGTGGGAGGAAACTGGAGCATTTGGAGGAAACCCACATGAACACAGGGAGGACATGCAGACTATACACAGAAGGCACTCCAGCCAAGAATCAAACCAGAGAACCTCTTGCTGTGAGGTGACAATGCTAACCATTGGACCACTGCACCATCCTATGTGACTATTCCAGATCAAAATTGTAGCTAGCTCATCTGGCACCCTTTGTACCCCATGCATGCCCATATGTATGGGTATATTCTTTTTTTTTAAGTTATAGGACCCATAGTGATATCACTGGAGGGACATTATACTTACAGCAAAGGTTCTGTTCATGACTTTGAACAACAACAAAAAATATTGATACAGATAGCACTGTTGACTGTTTGGAGTCTTCATTTAAAATCCAACAAACTACAGTATACCTTGCTTGCATTTATGGGCCTCCAAACAGTGGTCATGTTGAAAGTAACAGACTGTGAATCTGATAGATTATGGCAGTGTAATCACAGTGCATGATTGTAAGATACATCACCATAAAATATTTAAAATTTTTTGTGGATTGTGATTAACTGACAAAAGTATAGAGCATGCATGGACTTTTACTGTAGCTTATTTATGGTTTATAAACATATCGCAGTAATACACTGAAATGGTTGTGCTAATCTACACAGCTGAGCAATGCATTTGTGACCTCCCTGAGATAGTTCTGGGGGGAGAACACTTGGTAAATTAGCATGCGCCTCTCTCCCAGACTGTCTCATTAGTATGTAACATAGCTGCAGAGACAGCCCACCATGACGCTACACGTCTTCATGCAATAGTACAGCATTAGAGCTGCCTTTGAATTTAAAAAGGTTACACCTCGCTAAAACCTTTTTGAATTTGGCCCTCAGTTTAGATGCAATCTAATCACATTAACCACATTTTGTGAAAGTAGGAAAGTTAAGAAAAAAAAAACAATCACATTAAGTTCCACTTTGCTCAGTACTAATCATTTCTTAATATCCCGCATAATGTGACTTTCTCAAGACAATTTCTCTGCTATGTCTCATTATCTGAAATTAGTCACGGGGGAACAAACTAGATCCAGTTCTTTTTAGCAGTCATTTTTCTTACAATTAAGCATTATATTGAAACACTTTCACATTGGAAAGTATTAGGTGAGTTGTTGTTTTCTGATGGCTGTTGCAAATTGTTGCTTCATATTTAATATACACATAATTATTGTTACGTAGTACTGGGCTGGCCTGTTTTTGTCTAATCTTTTAAAATAGTCACCAACCATGATTCAGTGCCAACTTCACCCCCTCTCACCCCCTAAACAGCCCATCTCAATACCGGAAGATTGCCAAATTCCAGTAATAATGGCCACACAGGTAAAAAATGCACTCTCCAAGGCTAAGAATACAGCATCCATGGGACCAGATAACATCCCGGGCTTTGTATTACATGAACTACAAAATGAACTGGCACCTCACCTAAGTGTCATGTTTAATCATAGCCTCACCTCAGGCTTCATGCCCACTGAGTGGCGCACAGCTACGGTTCTACCACTCCACAAGGGGGGATCCACCTTGGATCCCTGAAACTACCACCCCATCAGTCTGACGAGCCTGATCTGCAAGGCCATGGAATGTATTATCATGGAACTTATAAACAAAGACATTGGCAACCTTCAATCACTGGACCCCACCAAGTTTCATAGGTTCATAGGTAGGTACTAGGCAATTAGCCCTAGGGCCTATACAAGCCTAGCCAAAAAGGTACCCTGGCTTTCGCCACCCAAGAAAATTATTTTCCTGTGCCCCTGTCAAGCAGAACTAGTTTTGGGTTCATGAAGGGTCGATCTTGTCTCCTGAACCTGACTGACTTCTTCAACCACGGACAAGGTTAAGGAGGTTCACACAGCCTATTTGGACCTCGCCATTGCTTTTGACACCATCCCCCACTCTGGAATCATAGATAGACTTACTAAGCTGGGCATTATTCCCTACATCACTCGATGGGTTGCCAACTGGCTTACTGACAGAACCCACACTGTAAAAGTAGCCGACTCCAAATTCAGCTCCAGACAAGTGACAAGTGGAGTACCTCAGGGTTCAGTCCTGGGACTGCTCTTGTTTGGCATCTACTTCTCTGAAGTACAGGCCAACACTAAGGGACTCTGGCTAACAAAGTTTGCAGATGACTGCAAGCTGGGAGCCATTATTGAATCCCAAATGATGTGGATACTCTACAAAAGGGCCATACAGAAACAGATGCTTGGTACCAGAGCCATGGGCTCAAGTTCAATGCCAAGAAATGTATAGTTATCCCCTTTGGGGAAAAAACATGTAACCATGAATTACCACATAGGTGTCAGTACACTAAACACCGAAAGTGTAATAAGAGACTTAGGGACACAGGTGGACAGTGGTCTCACCTTTGATAACCACATCACCACAACAGTCTGGAAATCATTCTATGTGGCACACCTCATCACTAAGGGCTTTCCATCCAGAAAAAAGGAGGTCATTGTCCCACTGTACTCATCCCTCATTAGACCCACTATAGAATACAATGCCCCATTTGGTATGTACCTCTCAGGACATCTGCAAAAACTGGAAACGCCGCAGAAATACCTCACTAAAAGAATCACAGGCCTAAAGCAGATGCCCTACGCTGACCACCTTAAAAATCTCCAGCTATACTCGGTCGCATATCGTCTACTCAGATGTGATCTCTGCTTAACATACAAGGCCATGTCAAACCCAAAGCTGTTGGACATGCTACACTTAAAGAAATCCCAATCCCTCAGAGCCACATGCTCCAGGGATCTAAACCTTGTCATCACAATAAACAAAACATGCTGGAGGGATAGGTTCATGACCCAGAGACTCCCCAGACTCTGGAATAGACTGCCCATACATGTCAAGCAGAGCACCTCTTTAGCCCTCTTCAAAAGGAACCTTGATGATTGGATGGGAGAAAGTAAATTCACCCCGGGGATCACATCAGTCACCCTGCTAGACAGGGGTTCAGGGAAGTAAATAGTGTGGGAAGAAATAGCCAGGGAATTGTTATGGCTAGGCTTGTATAGGCCCTAGGGCTGATAGCCTAGTACCAAGCTTTGAACCTATGAAAAATATAGTGATTACATAAAAAAAGCTGGATGTAAGGCTAGAAAGTTATATAAGCAGATGAAAACAGTTGTCAGACAAGAAGAAAAGAAAATGGAACAAAGTTTGCTAAGTAAATATACTGACAAGTGAAGACATAGTCTGTAGATTGATTGCCTAATATTTAACAGTGTTACCTGAAGAAATAGTCTATAGATTGATTGCCTAATATTTAATAGTGTTACATGTATCACTATTTTTTGTTGTTGTTCAAAGACATAAAGAGAACTTTTGATGTAAGCACAGTGCCTCCTCCAGTGATTTATTTGGCTTTCTAAGGGCTTCTAAATTTAAATATAATATTCTAGTCCAACTACTTTATGGAGAACAAATGGTTGATAGTGTGGAAGGAAAAATTGCTGCACAACGTGAACATCAATAAATCATCTACTGCAAAAGATATAAACTACTGGTTTCACCTCTAGGGTTATGGCCTCATCTGATAATCTGTTTATGTCTTGTTGCATAAATGCAATAATTCAAAACCTGAAACTAAGTAGAACTGCAGGCCATGACATGATTATTCATCAGGATCTTAAAAACACTTAAAAAAAAAGGATGATGGATCTGTGGAGGCATCTTGTGACACGCTACAGGTCCATTAATCTTCTGTTCAATACTAGGAAATCATGGAAAACTAATATTAAATAGGATGTTATGAGAATTATAATCAATTATTATCATGCATATACTGACAACAGATTAACTTGCACCGACAGTCTGGGTTTCTACATAAATGATGTTACTGCTTTGGAATAGATAATACTTATGCTGATTTTTCACAGGCATTTATTTCTATCAGCCACAACAAACTTGCTTCAAAACTGAAAAAAATTACTTCCAAAGGTACCTCCTCAAGAACCCAATAACTTTTAATTCCTCTGTACTCATATATCATCAGACTCATGATTGAATGCAATGCACATCTTGGCATATATTTGTCTAAATATATCACACAACTTAACACACCTCAGAGATTCTTAATTAAAAAGATCAGTGGTCTCAAAAACTTAGTTATCAGGACAGTCTGGCGTTCTTCTCTCTGTATTCATTTTCTTATAGATTCCTCAGTGGCGATATGTGTCTATCTTTTCAAGGCATGACCTTCTGTTCCTTCACAGAACAAATACTTCTTCAAGTACATTGTTAAAAGGAAATAAACCTTTATCAAAAGGTAAATAATACACAGTGTAAAAAATTTGCATCCCAACTTCCACTAAACGTTGATCAGGGTAGCATTATTGTATTTTCAAGGTAAACCCACATAATTGAATGGACCTAGGCTCAAACTCTTTCCCAGTCTTTTTTTTATTACCCTCCATGAGTCTGAAGGGAACTTCTGAATATGAGTTATTAGACTTGACTGACTGCCTGATACTTAACTATGAACCTATATCCCTAAGAGTGGGGGCCCAGCTAATTACAGGAATTTGTAATAGATTGATAAATATGCTGTGGGTTATTGAAATTAAAAGAGCTATATCAGATTTATGGCTTATATCCCCTTTCTTACAATTTCCAAGAATGCTCTTTTATAGGCCCATATCTGTTCAATTTATATCACACAGTATTTTCCTGAGATTTAAACATTTTGTACAGGATTTATAAAGATGACATCAAAACAGAAACGTGTTACCAGTCAGAATTATATTATTACACTTCATAGTACTTAGGAAAAATACACATCTAGATCATAACAAATGATTTGCTAACAAATGTTAAAAGATACAAATTCATGATATTTGGCTATTTAGAATTTCAGCATTATTGTTATTATCATCATAATGGGAGACAGGCAGAAAACTTTTTAAGATAGTGGGGTATTGGGGTATTAATTGATGACAAGCTAAACTATACCAACTGTACTTTAGAATGAAGAAACAGGGATCTAAAATGCTAAGCTGTAAAACAGACTGATGTGGCCTCCTCCGTTATTTGTTAGCATCATAGTAGCAACATTAAAATTTGTATGACCTTTAGAGTACCTCATTCCTATAATGCCGCATTAACTTACTATAAGCATCAGTACCATTTGTACCTTTCCTTACTGAGAAATACTGAAAATATTTTATCTATCTACACTGTAATACAGAAGGCACTGAGGAGACTTAAGGATCTTATCTTCTTTAGACACCTAGGTTTAAAGTCCTTATGATTTGGAGAATAATAGAATTTTGAGAAATTTGATTAGATGTAATAGCACCATGACATTGTTCTGCTGCAGAGTAGTTCAGCATTTAAATAAACATTCCAATACAGTTAAGAAAGTGACACTAATGAATCCTTCATAAGACATCTAGATGAATTTTATGGTTTATTTATTTGTCCTTTGATAACTGAGAAATCTGACTGAGCCAATGGCCCATTTTCAGTGGAGGCCAAGGAAGAAAAGCTCCACAACAGATTTCAAACATTTAAACAGTAGTTGACTAATTATATACAAGGGGAGAAAGACTTGCAACAGATTTAATATTTTGCAATAAGTTGGGGAGAAAGGCTCCACAAAAATACATATAAAACATTTCACAGTAGCTAAGTAATTACATAAAAAGGGAGAAAATTCCTACAACAGATAAAATCACAATCAGATTTTAATACAGTTACAGAAACATTAAAACTACAATACATACAGCAAAGACACAGAAACATTAAAACTATAATATATACAGCAAAGACACATTGCAGAAGTAGATAGCCTATGTCAAGCAAACTAATACATAGTTATTCAAAATATTTACTATTTCTCTAATAATGCATGGAGATGGAAAATTATACAGTATTCTGCTGACATAATAGTCAGAGTAATAAAATGAGATGAGGAGGACTAATGACCAGGAGGGACAATTAAGGACATGAGGTCAGAGCTGATTATTATTAGAAGGATGAGAACATTGTGCAAGAACACAAGAGAGGATTGGCTGAAGAGGCAGAAGAGCATACATTAGTAGTACGGTATCATTAACGTGAGAGATTCTGTCTGTTAGGGCATTACTACCTGCTAAGATATGGAGCTGTTAGTGAAGTTAGAGTGAGGAGGGTACAGTTATAGTGAGTAGGTGGTCAAGCATCTAATATGAGGGTTGTGCATGTACAGTTTCAGGAGTCAGATAGATATTTTTTTAGATTGACCTTGCAATTGGAAAGATTGCTAGTATGACTAAGTGATAAGGGGATAGAGTTCCAGGAGTGGGCTACACAGCTGGAATAGAGAGAGACTCCTGCTGACAGGTGTGGTTTGTAAGTAGTGAGAAGCATTTTGTTTTCAGATTGAAGTGGCCTAGCAGGGATGCACATGTGCAATAAGTCTAGTAGGGCTTTGCTTTGTTCAGGTTTGTATATTAGGAGTAGTTGTGTATAAGTTAATTGCTTGAGGAATTCAAGCCAATTAAGCTGTTTTAGGGATAAGCAGTGATGGGTTCTGTTTGAAAAGTTAGTGGCAAATTTTAATATTTTATTGCAATGGTGATAAGAAGTTTGCAGCATAAGAGAGCATGGCCATGATGGTAGCTTGATTGCAACAGATTTTAGTTGTTTTGTACTGTTGGAAAGTTCTTAGAAGAAATTTCCTATCAAACGTGAGCCAGTTAGTGATATAAATGAAGTAAAATGTGTATTTTGTCTCTTGATAAAATTCAATAGTTAAAATTAATAATACAAAAATAATTACTGTCAGAAGATATCTCAACAGACCACTTGAAGGATGTCAGTTTTCAAAACTAATGGGCAAGAGACCATATCTACAAAGAAGGATTTCCAGAAGACATCATCCATATTATATGTATCCTTACAAACTGACAATGTGGATAAGAAGGTAAATTATATAGAAAAGAATGGCAACAAGCAGTTTGAACTTCCAAAAGCTATGATCCGATAACAAATACTAACAGCATAAAACAAGCTTAAATGGCATAGAGGGAAGACTGCATAAACAAACAAAAATACACTCATTTCTTGCTAAACAACATAAATGGCTACTGGATAAACTGGATGATTAAAAAAACAGGAGACAAGAAATATTTAAGAACATAGGGTGCATCTGAAAAACAGAATGAGAAAATATAGTTAATTACCTCACCATCTGGATTTCAAAAATTTTAGACTTTCAAGGGTATTTTTTACATGGTATTGAGAAAAACAATACATCTGATGGTGATAAAATAAGATGGCCATGGAATGTATTTCGCCTCTGCTCCAAACAGTTAGCCACATATTAAAATATTCTAAGTTGTTTCACACAAACCACATTAGTTCTGCAGTACCAGAATAATAAACAAACAACAGCAGACACCTAGTCATTTCTGTCCACAGACAGCCCAGTAGTTATATATATATATATATATATATATATATATATATATATATATATATATAGGTTGTTTGTTTGTTCAAAGCATGTGTCCAGTTACACAGTCCATCTTACATCTCAGAAATGCACTCAAGTCCTGCAAAGCTCAATAGAGACTGTTTAAACTGAGCAAATGACAGAGACATTTACTTTCATCTAGCCAACCCCAATCCCCACCCAGCAGTTATAAACAGTTTTGTGTATAATTTGGACATTGGAAAGCTATGTAACATATTTCACCTTAGCTCCACACAAACAGTTGCCACACAATAAAGTATTCCAAGTTGCTCCACACAAATCACAAAGTTAGAATAATGAGCAAATTATAGCAGCTAGTTCATTTTTATCACAGACAGCCCTGTTTGTGTATATCACAGATGATCAGTTTTGTTATATAAAAAAAATATTATAGTCTGTCCTGATCATGCAAATGCTGCCAGCCATACCTTTCAGCTCTCTTCCAGACTTTGCCTGATAATTTCTGTCATGTCTTCATAAAATTTGAGTTTTAGGTAATTCACTGTGAATTACAGTCAATCAAAAATGCCAGACATTAGGGTTTTATACCTTTTATTGTTCAGAAAAGGAATGTTGATTACTAAAACCTGTCATTCTAGTAACTTTTTTTTAAGTAAATTAGAGTAATATTTAAAACATGTCCCTGATTTTTGGTCCGTTTTTCCCTGCCTCATGCCTCATTATTTTCAGCTTTGTCTTGAACCTTTACCAAACAAATAAAATGTATTGCTGAAAATATCCAGCATCTTTATATGTAGTAGTAATAGTAATAATAATAATAATAATAATAATAATAATAATAATAATAATAATACTTTATATCATGTTTGCATTTGAACATTGTCAAGTCTCTGCTACACTCATGGAGCAGAGACCTCTCAATGTTGAAATCTAATGTATCTTGCATGGTCAAGTTAACTGGAGAACCTCTCCTCCAGGGCACCCACCTTGTCATAGGTGCATTTGTTTTTTGCAGGGGCACTTTATCGCCTGGATTTACTAATTTTACATGCAGGACTAATCTATTCCTGCATGGAAGCAGCAGTTTAGGAGGAGGCTGGCAGCGCAGCATGCATATTAATGAAGGTGCGCTGCCTGACTCTAATCCAACACAGAGCTTGGATGAGTGCAAGGGGTGTGTCTGAGAGCAGAGCTCCCAGAATAAACATGCCCCTGAAAGTAGAACAGCAGAAACTGTAAATAAATGAGCGAGACACCTCATAGGTGTCTGCATATCCCCAACAACAGTCCCCATGTGTTAAACAGCAACAGTACATATAAATAAAATGAAGAAACCCTTATATTTAATTTTTTTTAAAACCCGAGAACAGTTAACCTTAGGTGCGCAGGTTTACCCATCACATAGCTATGGTTAAAGCAGCTGAAAAGGCTGATGAGGATAACAAGGAATATATATGCAAATGAAGCAGCACAACAATAGTGTAGTGGTTAGAACATCCACCTAACGAACAGGCATTCCTGGTTCAAGTAGCACTGCAGCACATATTATTTTCCATGTGAAATCTGTATATGAACATATTTTTACATCTTTTTGCTGTATAACCTACATAATAACATTTAAATGTGAACTGGAGTACTGCATTAAATGCACATGTGAAGTGTCAGTGTCATAATGAATAAGGCACTAGTAAGCAGGTTAAGCATAAATAAGCAGTAGTAAGCACATATAAGCACTACTAAGTGTGTTTAAGTGCATTTGCGTGGGGGTCAGCATTGCCTAGACAAATTAAATAAAGTAGAAGCCAACTGACGTAAGAAACTGTAACCAGAGGTTAGCAGTGCTTACCATCGAGCAAACCCGCGCAAACATACTTGACAACTGCTCAAAAGTGCCTTAATCATACTGTATCCAATGGCCCTTGTTCTGCCTAGCAACAAAATAAGCAGCCTCTGCTAGGATCAAACCTAGGATCCTGCACACCATAGCTCAAAGTGATTTACCACTAAGCCATCTCAAATATACATTTTAAGGTATTCACAAACATATCATTCAGCCCAGTCATTCAACAGTACAGAGAATGTATTCCAACATGTAGATGTATGTGTGTGAGTAAATATATTAATGTCTAAACAGGTGCAACATATTGATATATGTGTGTGTGTGTGTGTGTGTGTGTGTGTGTGTGTGTGTGTGTGTGTGTGTGTGTGTGTGTGTGTGTGTGTATATATATATATATATATATATATATATATATATATATATATACATATATATATATATATATATATATATATATATATACATATATAAATGAACATATAAGCATGCAAATGCCTACATCTATAGATATATATGTCCACATCTACATGTCTAAATATTTATGGCAGGTTATATATATATATATATATATATATATATATATATATACATATATATATATATGTCAGCATATATATATATATATATATATATATATATATATATATATATATATATATATACATATATAGGTATATACGGACATACATCTGTAGATAACAATGGGGAAATAAAACATATATGTCCTCATGCAACGTTAATGGGGTTGAGAGGCCCCACACAATTTATGTCTGGTATGAATAGGTTATACCCCCCAGCCAAGCACAACCCCCTTTAATACAGTACCAAGTGTTGCAGATCCCATAACCAGGACCAGACACGACATGGCCATCCCTAGGATACATATACACATAGACACATATATGCAGATACAGGTATATATATAAAACTACACATACACACATAGAGATTTGTACAGTAATATACATATGCAGTACACGCACACAATATGGAGCAGCCAGTATTCCTGCAGTCACCACCTTACCAACTGGATACTGTATGAGCCACCCATACATATGACATTCATAGCCTGCAACATATACCCACGGAGATATCAAAGGGTATAACACTACACACAGGTGTGCATAAATGAATGTGAAAGCTTTATTGGTGTACTATGACAGTTGTATATGCCATGTCATATAGCTGTTTAAACACTGACATCCATATGAACAGTGTAATGCAACTGTGAAATGGTTATACTAAGACAGTAGTCTGGAAAGGTTGACATATGTTGCTGTCCTGGCCAAGGCCTTCAAGTTGTACATTAGTAATGACAGCCTGGGCCACAGCATACCAGACAATCAACAGTACGTAATGCAGAATGATAGATCAGCAGCCTCTATCTACACTCTGTACACAATCCCTGGGGGGTACAGACCCCAGTTGACACAATGGGATGTATCCATTACCTAACAAGGCATACCTGACACCATCACAATAACACTGACAAACAGAACATCCTGTATGGCAGAAGGCAGTAGGCCTGCATTTACCCAAGGTGGATTGTATGGTAAAATACATCCAGATACCTTAAGTCAGCTTATCCCAGATACACACACATGCATCACACTAACAGCCTAGGTTAGTCATGGTGCACCCCCCTACACTCACTAATACTGGGCCATATACCACTGTTACATGCACTGGCCTCTGGAGTGTATTAGGGCACATATGTATTGTGAAGGTAAAGCCCACACATATATGGCCCCAACCCCCCAGTATGTGTGGGGGACACAACAGCAGTAGAGTGATGGCCAGAATGACAGTACGACATACACACAGATCACTACGTAACAACCCCTGACAGCATGTCATATGTGCAAAGCCTGGTATGTAGGTGCAGGACAGAGGCTGGAACACAGGCACATATGTGTAAAACTGCTGTCATACAGTAAGCAGGATATGTATATGTGTATATATCTATATGGATATAAGTATACTTATATATATACATATAGGTTCACCATATATCCTGCACATGGAGTGGAGCCCTACCTCAGCCCCAATAGTCCCAACCTCTCAGTGCAGGGGGATGTCACTTATGTAGTGCAGGTATATTTGTAGACTATTGCTACTGTAATAGGGATTGTCTTCACAGATATGGGTGTGTGTGGGAGGCCACATCTGCTGTTAACATGTGCGCCATTGGCTACTTACAGACATCCTAAGATCATCTTAGTACAGTACCACTGATAGCACAGTAACAACCCTGTGGACTACAGCTGTGAAATGGCTAATATATGTGGACAGTCTGACACACTCAGGTCAGTCCAGGGGGTATACACAGAACCCCTTCATGCAAGACATGTGGACCAGGCCTGTCAATGTGGATGTTAACAGTCATGTAGATGGGTATAACACGTACATACTGGTATACATTTGCCCCCGTAGGTTATGCATTCATACACCTCTGTCTGTCCTAACACATTATAACCACTGGTATAGAGGTGCCATGACCACATACTATCCACTAGTTACTGACATACATCTGAACAGCATCCCACTGCTTTGTCTGACATATATGACTGTTATGGTGTCCAGGCAGCAGAACATCTGGCAAGTATCTGGACATGACATCTCACTGGATAAGTACAGTAAGCTGCTAGGCATGTAACAAAGCACAGTGCAGGCTACAAGCAGACTGACTCAACACTGGGCTACATCTCCTATGTGGGAATACACATGTACCTGCATAGATAGTAGGCTCTACAGGCATGTCGCCTCACAGAGTAACAGACACCTGCGTGAAAGTGCATAACCACAACCAATGTAAACACAGCCATAGCCACATATAGTAAGCTAGCGTACTATTACAGTATATGGAATATCTGATGTACACCATCCTCATATGAGCCACTCACACAACAACCCTACATATACTGCACCGCTACACAGTGTGGTCCGATGACTGCCTGTGGTTTTGGACATGTGTGTGTTCGCCCCTACAAACATGAAAGCTGATAGGGTGACATACAGTGAGCAGCATGTAACATCAGATAGAACAGGACCAAGAACAATGACATCTACCACAGTCTCTACACAGGCCAAGGTACATATGCACTATACACACACGCTGTTGACAATTATCAGACTTACACATACCTCAGTACTGTACACACAACCACAAAATGCCCAGGATATGTCCTCAAATATAACCCCTACTATACATAACATGTGTAGCAGTCTGATATCTTACTGGATTGTTATCAGATATGCTGCCAGTGAATATGGTGTACAGAACATATGCACCCCCTACTGCATAACATATGTACAAAGGTTGACAGGGTTGTGGCTGGAGGCACAAACACAGGGCCAATATTGACATGTCACTGTGATAACTGCATACATTCCCTGTCGTAACAGGGTTTGATGCAACATATGTCTTATGAGGGATATGACGTCAGTAACTCTCCTGGCTGTCACCATCTACTGACTGCAATCCTCACACTACCTTCTGCAGTTGAGAGATAGTTGCTCTGTTGGTAACACAAGGAACACAAGGAACCACACACTGCCCAGTCTGCAGATGACCCTACAGATGGGGATTCCTCATAAACATAGCACTGACATGACAAGTATTAAAACATGTAGGACAGCCACATCCACACACACCCTGTTAAACCAATATTACCCCAACTGCAGTATAGCAGCACTTACAGTCTGTAGTCAGGACAGGCACATCCCCCTCCTGTGTGTTGGCCTGTTTCCACAGTGTATGTTGTCAGAGGTAGGTCCCCAATCCATCTGTGATGCTGTTTGCCAAACAACAAATCTAGATCCTGCTCACAGTGAATGGAAAGGCCCAACACCAACATGATGTTCCCAGATGTGGGAGTGTGTTTCCATGCAATTGGCTATGGGAATGTTACCATAGCTGCTTCACATGCAATCAGCTAGAGAAGGGCTGTAATCCATGCAGAGGCCATCAGCTGATCATGAGCATCACTGACAATATACATGCCACTGCCTAAGCAAAGCAGGTGTAAGTCTCCACATCCACCAGAGAAGGAGTGAGAGAGGCAGAGAGAGGCAAAGATAAGTCAGGGTGGGTTGGGTGAGTAAAAGGTACGCATGTTTGTGTCACACACCTACCAGTCCAGGGTATCGAACCCGTGACTGACTATGTACTGATATCGCATCTGTTATCCCTGCACGGTGGATATTGTGATTTATGCTAGGGACGCCATATAAGAAATATTAAAAACACACTCAACATTGAGTCCAGGTGTTACACACTCACAATCACCTCCACACAGAACACGAATGACAAACATCAACACATTAAGACACACACACTCAGCATAGAGTTGAGGTGTTACACACTCACAACCACCTCAACACAGAACAAGAACATCAACACATTAAGACACACACCTGTCACATCTGGGATATGAACCCCTACCTAACTATTTATTACACTACACCATTACAGCATGCGCCACTGAGATTATTGGAGTACTTCTTCCACAAAGGTTTATTTTACAGTGAGTGACATCAGTAGGATTGCCAAAGTAGGGTGAAAGAATTGTAGTGAGTGTGACTAGCCAAACATGCATTGCTCTCTACACAGACATAGGAACAGACACAAAACCATCCACAACTCTCATGTGTGAGAACAGAACCTGTACCAGAGTTCTATAACACACTACAGCATTACACTGTTATAGCACACACCACAGAGATTGCTGGAGTACTCTTTCCCCAAAGGTGCACTTCACAGTGTTTGATATCAACAGCATTGCAAAAGTAGGGCATTTGAATTATATTGAGTGTGACTAACCTAATTTGTCTGTATGCATTAACCGCTGTTCTGGCCAAAACAAACTTAACCTGCTTTTGTAGATCATGAACCCAGGTCTCTGTACACTATAGTGACAGTAACTAACAACTAAGCCATAACAACAGCACATGAGACCGCAGTTTTAGCAAGGTAATTCCACCACAGGCTAATCAAACTGAACATGTGAAAGGAATGTATATACAGTTGTCCGTAAAAGACCTCTCCAAGGCCAACCTCATGCTCCTCAAGGCAGAAGTGACAATGTTTGTGACACCCATGGAAACAGGAGCTGACAGTTCAATTGATGAATCCTGCACTAAGGCACTTTATGAGCACAGCCACTTGTGCATGATTCCTGACATCCCACAGAGAACCACGACGCTCAACTCCCAAATAAGCAAGCCATTCTGGTGGTCCCCTGCCATTAACAGAGTATACAACAGAAGGTAGACACTGTTGAAGAAAAAAGGATAATCCAAGGACACAAACAACTCCCTTACCAGCCCCAGTAAGACATCGAGATCCCTCATGGAATCCTGCAAAGCTGGTTATGTAACTAAAATCGCCACAGATTCCACAGACAACCACACAGCATTCTAAAGTTATGTCCAGAATCTAACTGGCTATGCTCAGATGTGCTTTGAGCTACAACAGAATGGCATTACATAGACTGCTCCCATGGAATATGCCAATATCCTGGCAGATTGATTTAGTGCCACATTCACCTCCTCTCATCCCCAAAAGGGCCCATGTCAATACAAAAAGAGTTTCATTGCTCAGTAATCACAGCCACACAGGCAGAAACCACACTATCCACAGCTAAGAATACAGCATCCATGGGACCAGATGACATCCTGGGCTGTGTACTACATGAACTAGAAAATGAAATGGCAACTCATCTAACTGTCATGTGTAATCATAGCCTCGCATCAGGCCTGCTGCCCACTGAGTGGTGCACAGCTGCAGTTATCCTACTCCACAAGGGGAGATCCACCTGTAATCCCTGGAAGTACCGTCACATCAGTCTGACGAGCCTGATCTGCATGGCCATGGAATGCATTATCAAGGATGTTTTGAATGCAGGCATTGGCAACCCTCAGACACTGGACCTCACACAGATTGGGCACATGAAGGGCCAGTCAGGTCTCCTGAAACTGACTGACTGCTTTGACTCAGTCTGCATAGCTGTTGAAGTGGGTAAGGCAGTCCACAAAGCCTATGGGGACCTCACTAAGCCCTTCAACACCATCCCCCAGTCTGGAAACATAGATTAACATACTAATCTGGCCATACATCCCTATGCCACTCGATGGTTTGCCACATGGCTTACTGACAGAACCCAAACTGTAGGTGTAACTGACTCCAATTCAATCCACAGATAAGTGACAAGTGGAGTACCTCAGGGTTCAGTCCTGGGACCACCGTTGTTTGGCATCTACATATCTGAAGTACAGGCCAACAGTACGGGACTCTGGCTAACAAAGGTAACAGATGACTGCAAAATGGGAGTCATTATGAGCCTGACTGTACTGCATGATATGTTACTGATACCAGCCTGACATCATACAGGTGGGATGGAGTACTGTTAACATCTTGTGCCCTTGCTGTGTAAGGTCCTGGTTATGGGATCTGCAACAGTTGGTAGTGTATTGCAGGGCAGACGTGTTTGGCTCTGGGGGGGGGATGCCTATTCGTGCATGATGTATGTTGTTTGTGCCTGTCAACTCCATTAATTGTGCATGTGGACATATATGTTTCTGCTATGTTCCCACTTTATCTACAGATATATGTCCGTATATACCTATATATATATATATATATATATATATATATATATATATATATATATACATACATATATCAATATGTTGTATCTGTTTAGACATTAATATATTTTCACACACACATACATCCACATGTTGGAATACATTCTCTGTACTGTTGAATGACTGGGCTGGATTATATGTTTGTGAATACAGCAGGGTTATGTATATCTGAGATGGCTTAGAGGTAAATCACTTTGGCTATGATGTGCATGGTCCTGGATTCAAGTCTAGCAGAGATTGTTTATTTTGTTGCTAGGCAGAACAAGGGCCGATGGATACAGAGTGATTAAGGCACTTTAAAGTAGTTGTACATGTGTTTGCGTGGGTTTTCGCGGCGGTAAGCACTGCTAAATCCTGTTATAGTTTCTTATACTCGGTTAGCTGCTGAATTGCTTAACCTGTGTTGGCATTGCTTAGCTCTGTGCAAACCCATGAAAACCTTCTTACAACTGCTTTAAAGTGCCTTAATCACTGTATATCCAATGGGCCGTGTTCTGCCCAGCAACAAAATAAACAGCTCTTGCAAGGCTCAAACCAAGGACCCTGCACACCACAAAAAAAGTGATTTGCCACTAAGCCATGACAGATACAAAAGGGCTTGATGTTTTCAGAAACATATCATCCAGTCCAGTCATGCAACAGTACAGAGAATGTATACCAACATCTAGATGTATGTGTGTGTAAATATATTAGTATCTAAACAGATACAACATACCTATATATATATATATATATATATATATATATATATATAGATAATCCATATGCCTAAATCGACACATATATGTGTCTACACCTATATTTCTACATATACACAGCACATTACATATGTGTATGCAGATATATATCTATGTAGGTATAAATGGACATAGTTATATATATGTTAGCAGATATATAGATCTATATAGGTATATATGGCCATACATCTGTAGATAGCATTGGCAGATTAACAAATACACATATGTCCACATTCACCGTTAATGGGGTTGAGAGGCCCCACATACTATACGGCTTGCATGCACAGCCAAGCACATGGTTGGCCTTGATGTCATATGTATTGGTATGGCTTTGCACCCCAGCCTCTCAGCTAATTTACATCTGTTATCTCTGTATGGTTAACATTGTGATATATAGTAGGGCCACCATAAAAGAAATAAGAAAAACCTCCTTCACATTGCCCACAACACAGGATACAAGTTACAAACACACACATCTTGCATGTCTGGGAGTTGAACCCTACCTAACGAGTTTATTACACTACGCAGTTATATTATGTGCCACAGCCATTGCTGAAGCATTATTTACACAAAGGTGTATTTCACATTGAATGACATCAGCAGAATTACCAACAAAGGCCATTTCAACTGTACTGTGAGTGACTAGCCTAAAATACATTGTTCCTACACAGACAGCGAGACACACACAAAACACCCACAACCGACTTGTGTGGGTATTGAACCTCTGACCAAGGCTTATAGCACACTACAGCATAGAGCAGTTATAGGTCATACCACAGGGATTACTACAAAAGTGTTGTCCACAAAGTTGTATTTCACAATGAATGACATCAGCAGGATTGCCAAAGTAGGGCATTTGAAATGTACTGCGAGTGAGTAGCCTATAATGCATTGCTCCATACACAGACATTGGAACACACACAAAACATCCAGAACTGCCATGGGTGGAGATGGAACCCTACCACAATTCTAAATCACACTACAACAGTACGCAGTTACAGGATGCGCTACAGAGATTACTGAGCTACAATCTTCCCAGAGGTGTATGCCTAGGTGAGTGACACCAGCAGCCTTGCCAAAGTTGTGTATATGAATTCTAAGGAGTGTAAGTAGCCTAAAAAGCATTGCTCTCTATTCAGTCAGACACACGCACACAGTTGCCAAGTCTGGGGTTAAAACACCTACTTAACTACTTTATCACACTACAGAAGAAAGAAACTGTTGCAAAAAAAGAGTAAAATCCCATGACTGGAGGAACTCCCTGGTCAACCTCAGTAAGAAGCTGAGATCCCTCATAAAATCCTCCAAAGCTAGTTATGAAAACAAAATTGCCACTGACTCTAAAGACAACCACAAAGCATTCTATAGCTATGTCAAGAATCTAAATTCTAAATCTAAAATCTAAGAGCTGCTCTGAGTTACAGCACAATGGCACTAAATATACAGAACCAACTGATATTGCCAACATCCTAGCAGATAGGTTCAGTGCTAACTTTACCCCCCTCTCACCCCCTAGAGGGCCCATCTCTATACCGGAAGAATGCAAAGTTCCTATAATCATGGCTGCACAGGTAAAAAACACACTCTCCAAAGCCAAGAGAGCACAGCATCCAAGGGACCTGACAATAGCCCAGGCTGCATTCTACACGAACTACAGAATGAACTGGCACCCTACCTAAGTACCATGTTCAAACATAGCCTCATCTCAGGCTTTGTACCCACTGAATGGCACACCACGATGGTTATCCCACTCCACAAAGGGGAAGCCACGATGGACCCCGGGAACTACCACCCCATTAGCCTGACGAGCCTGGTCTGCAAGGCCATGGAATGTATCATCGTGGAACTCATAAACAAAGACATTGGTAATCTCCAAACTCTGGACCCTACCCAGTTTGGATTTGTAAAAGGCAGATCATGTCTCCTAAACCTGATTGACTTCTTTGAAGCAGTCACCAAAGCCATAGATGAGGGTAAAATGGTTCACACAGCTTATCTAGAAATTGCCAAGGCTTTCGACACCATCCCCCACTCTGGAATTATAGATAAGCTCACTAAACTAGGTATAAATCCCTATGTCACAAGATGGATTGCCAACTGCCTCATGGACAGAACCCACACTGTGAAAGTAGCGGATTCCAAATCCGACATCAGATCAGTGACTAGTGGAGTACCACAGGGTTCAGTCCTGGGTCCTCTCCTGTTTGGTATCTACTTTTCTGAAGTGCAGGCCAACACGGAAGGTCTTTGGCTAACAAAGTTTGCAGATGACTGCAAACTAGGAGCCATAATTGAAACTCCTAACGATGTGGACAAACTACAAAAAGGCCTCACTGAGACAGATACCTGGTGTCAAAGCCATGGCCTGAAGCTCAATGCCAAAAAGTGTATTGTCATCCCCTTTGGTAAAAACTCTGTACCCATGAACTACCACATAGCTGGTAGTCTACTTAATGCCAAAAATGTGATGAGACCTTGGGACACAGGTGGACAGTAGTCTCTCCTTTGATAATCACATTGCCACAGTGGTCAGGAAATCCTTCTACGTGGCTCATCTCATCACAAAAGGATTCTCATCCGGAAAAAAAGAGGTCATTGTTCCCCTCTACTCATCACTCATTAGATACATTATAGAGTACAACACCCCTTTTGGTATGTACCTCACAAGACATCTACAACTGGAAAGACCACAGAAATACCTTACAAAGAGGATTACTGGCATCAAACAGATGCCCTATGCAGACCGTCTCAAAAAACTACAGCTTTATTCCATCGCATATCGCCTAATCAGGGATGATCTCTGCCTAACATACAAAGCTATGTCAAACCCAGAGCTGCTGGACATGCTCCACTTCAAGAAATCCCAATCCCTCCAAGCTACACACTCTAGGGACCTAAACCTTGTCACCACAATAAACAGAACATGCTGGAGGGATAGATTCCTGTCCCAGAGACTTCCCATACTCTGGAACAGACTACCTATCTATGTCAAACAGAGCTCCTCATTAGCACCCTTCAAAAAAAATCTTGATGATTGGATGGGAAATGGGAAATTCACCCCGGGGATCACTTCTGTGGCTCTGCTCGACAGGGGCACAGGAAAATAATTTTCTTGGGTGGCGAAAGCCAGGGTACATTTTTTGGCTAGGCTTGTATGGGCCAGAGACTTCCCATACTCTGGAACAGACTACCTATCTATGTCAAACAGAGCTCCTCATTAGCACTCTTCAAGAAAAATCTTGATGATTGGATGGGAAATGGGAAATTCACCCCGGGGATCACTTCTGTGGCTCTGCTCGACAGGGGCACAAGAAAATAATTTTCTTGGGTGGCGAAAGGCAGGGTACATTTTTTGGCTAGGCTTGTATGGGCCCAAGGGCTGATAGCCTAGTACCTACCTATGAACCTATGAACCTACAGCAGTATGCAGTTACAAGATGCGCTACAACGATTACTGGGCTATAAACTTTCCTGAGGTGTATTTCTAGGTGAGTGACATCAGCAGCCTTGCCAAAGTTGAATATATGAATTGTACGGAGTGTGAGTAGCCTAAAAGGCATTGCTCTTTACTCGGACACACACAAACACAGTCACCAGATCTGGGGGTTAGAACACAGACCTAACTACTTTATCACACTACAGCAGTATGCAGTTACAGGATGCACTACGGTGATTACTGGGCTATAAACTTCCCAGAGGTGTATTTCTACGTGAGTGACATCAGCAGCCTTGCCAAAGTTGAGTATATGAATTGTACGGAGTGTGAGTAGCCTAAAAAGGAATGTCTTTTTACTCAGACACACACAAATTCGCACACAAATACAGTCACCAGGTCTGAGGTTAGAACAACTACCTAACTACTTTATCACACTACAGCAGCACACACTTACAGGGCACACCATGGTGATTATTAGGCTATGATTTGCCCAGAGGTGTATTTCTAGGTGAGTGACATCAGCAGCCTTGCCAAAGTTGAGTATATGAATTGTACAAAGTGTGAGTAGCCTAAAAAAACATTTCTCTACACAGTCAGACACAAACACTCACATAATTGCCAAGTCTGGGGTTAGAACTACTACTAAACCAGTTTATCACTTCAGCAGCATGCAGTTATGAGATGTGCCATGGAGATTACTGAGCTACAGCTCTCCCAAAGGTGTATTTCACATTGGATGACCTCAGCATGCTTGTCATAATACTGCTATGGGGAGGGCAGTGTGTGCATGGGCCATAGCCCATTCATGTAGGGGTTGACAAGCCACATGTGGGCACATACGGGGTCATATGTCACAGGTACATGTATACAGCTACTAGATGGCTACTTTCTTGTACAGTCATGTTGCACAGCTGGCACGTGCACCACATAGTCTGTCATGCTGACAAATACTGGTGACTAGTATCTGCAGTGAGTGACATCTGCACCTCATGTGTTTGGGGCCCTTTGGCTGTGTGCTTGTTGGGACTGGCCTGGATGGCTCCTTGTCACAGTCTCCCTCTTCCACACATCTATGTCCATCTACCTTTGGCTTACTATAGTGTGTTGTCCTTACATATGTGTCTGTATTCCTATCCACTATGTGTGAAAGGCAGGAGTGGTGCATACTGACATGTGCCTGCACTAAGAACTGCGACTGCCAGATCTGTCTGGTCCACTGGTGTTTGCACACATGGCCTTCATGTGTTTGCGTGTGAGCATGCCCAGTATGACCTTTCAGTATGTTGTTGACTGACATTGTCTTCATTCCTCTAAGTGTGTGAGCATGCCCAGTATGGCCATCTGTATTGCATGTGTGAATCAAGTCCAGGTAGTTTGTACTGCAGTGCTGACCTTTGTGTTATACACCGACAGGTTGCATGCTGTGTCTGCAGGGTATCCATCGGTCATTTGGCATTGACTGTCGCTACATTTCTGCATAGCAGGGGGGGGGCACCTGACTGTTTCTACATTTCTATGCAGGAGTGGGGGGGCACACCTGAATGTTACTATAAGAGTACGTCGGATGGGGGTGGCACATCTGACACTTGTACACATTTGCTATGACTGTACTGGCATGTCAGGTACTCCATTTCAGTCTGTAGTCTTAGCTATCATGCTGGCTAGAGGCATACCAGTGTACTACAGATCTTAGCTTTAATTACAGGGGCACAAGAAAATAATTTTCTTGGGTGGCGAAAGGCAGGGTACATTTTTTGGCTAGGCTTGTATGGGCCCAAGGGCTGATAGCCTAGTACCTACCTATGAACCTATGAACCTACAGCAGTATGCAGTTACAAGATGCGCTACAACGATTACTGGGCTATAAACTTTCCTGAGGTGTATTTCTAGGTGAGTGACATCAGCAGCCTTGCCAAAGTTGAATATATGAATTGTACGGAGTGTGAGTAGCCTAAAAGGCATTGCTCTTTACTCGGACACACACAAACACAGTCACCAGATCTGGGGGTTAGAACACAGACCTAACTACTTTATCACACTACAGCAGTATGCAGTTACAGGATGCACTACGGTGATTACTGGGCTATAAACTTCCCAGAGGTGTATTTCTACGTGAGTGACATCAGCAGCCTTGCCAAAGTTGAGTATATGAATTGTACGGAGTGTGAGTAGCCTAAAAGGAATGTCTTTTACTCAGACACACACAAATTCCCACACAAATACAGTCACCAGGTCTGAGGTTAGAACAACTACCTAACTACTTTATCACACTACAGCAGCACACACTTACAGGGCACACCATGGTGATTATTAGGCTATGATTTGCCCAGAGGTGTATTTCTAGGTGAGTGACATCAGCAGCCTTGCCAAAGTTGAGTATATGAATTGTACAAAGTGTGAGTAGCCTAAAAACATTTCTCTACACAGTCAGACACAAACACTCACATAATTGCCAAGTCTGGGGTTAGAACTACTACTAAACCAGTTTATCACTTCAGCAGCATGCAGTTATGAGATGTGCCATGGAGATTACTGAGCTACAGCTCTCCCAAAGGTGTATTTCACATTGGATGACCTCAGCATGCTTGTCATAATACTGCTATGGGGAGGGCAGTGTGTGCATGGGCCATAGCCCATTCATGTAGGGGTTGACAAGCCACATGTGGGCACATACGGGGTCATATGTCACAGGTACATGTATACAGCTACTAGATGGCTACTTTCTTGTACAGTCATGTTGCACAGCTGGCACGTGCACCACATAGTCTGTCATGCTGACAAATACTGGTGACTAGTATCTGCAGTGAGTGACATCTGCACCTCATGTGTTTGGGGCCCTTTGGCTGTGTGCTTGTTGGGACTGGCCCGGATGGCTCCTTGTCACAGTCTCCCTCTTCCACACATCTATGTCCATCTACCTTTGGCTTACTATAGTGTGTTGTCCTTACATATGTGTCTGTATTCCTATCCACTATGTGTGAAAGGCAGGAGTGGTGCATACTGACATGTGCCTGCACTAAGAACTGCGACTGCCAGATCTGTCTGGTCCACTGGTGTTTGCACACATGGCCTTCATGTGTTTGCGTGTGAGCATGCCCAGTATGACCTTTCAGTATGTTGTTGACTGACATTGTCTTCATTCCTCTAAGTGTGTGAGCATGCCCAGTATGGCCATCTGTATTGCATGTGTGAATCAAGTCCAGGTAGTTTGTACTGCAGTGCTGACCTTTGTGTTATACACCGACAGGTTGCATGCTGTGTCTGCAGGGTATCCATCGGTCATTTGGCATTGACTGTCGCTACATTTCTGCATAGCAGGGGGGGGGCACCTGACTGTTTCTACATTTCTATGCAGGAGTGGGGGGGCACACCTGAATGTTACTATAAGAGTACGTCGGATGGGGGTGGCACATCTGACACTTGTACACATTTGCTATGACTGTACTGGCATGTCAGGTACTCCATTTCAGTCTGTAGTCTTAGCTATCATGCTGGCTAGAGGCATACCAGTGTACTACAAATCTTAGCTTTAATTACCTACATATGAGTTTCTGACTTCCTAGCCTTCACAACTTACATCCAACTGTCTGGCCTGCTGTAGTCTGCCTGTGTAGGCCTGGGGGGAGGGGTTACCCATAGGGCTCATTCAGAAGCCATAGTACAGCATTTGTTTGTGTTTGTCTACACCTGCCCTGCTGGCTGAGACTGTTGTTGGGTATGTGAACCTTGCTGACTGGCATGTGTGGGTCTTATGGACACATGTTGCTCAGCCAATTTCTTCCAGTGGGTTTTGTCACCCTTTGTAGTGCTCTTTACTATGGTGACTCCAGTATGTGTTACAGATGTCATGGTGCCACTATGGGTGTCTACTGTCTGCTGCCATAACATTAGGCCACCCAATTCCCTTGCATGCTCACATCCATACCATAGCTATAGGTAACAACACATTCTACTCCATTTGGCAATTGATAGGTTGACTGACTTACCTTGAGGGTGTGCCACACTTAAGGATGGTGCTGGAGGGCTGCCTATGTTGGAGCACATAGTGCACTCCCTATACATGGTTGAGCACAGGTAGTGTCATGTTTGGCATCCCTTTTACTGTCTGTGCAAGTCAGAGAGAGGTGTCATTCCCTGGGTCCCTACTGTGTCAGTTCATATGCTATGCATTGCCTCTATGCCAATGTCAGAGCACACTGGGCACTCCTCCTTCTGCCTACTGGGGCAGGCTTGAGTTGTTCCTCCTCTGAGTCACTCTGTGCCTGTACAAGCCTTGGCATTGGTAGGGGGCTGTGTGGCCCTGTCCCATGCTATTCATTCCTGCTGCTGGTATTTCTGCAGGATCATATTGTGTAGCATAACACATACCATAACAACTTGGGTACATGTAGCCGGTGAATACTGCAAGGCTCCACTGGATGTTTCCAGACACCAGAAATGTGACCTGAGCATCCCAAGCACGCACTCTATTATATGTCTGGCCTGTGCATGTGCCTCATTATTGCGTTGTTGTTCAGGTGTGTGTGTATATTTCTGATGGGTGTCATCAGCCATGGCTCCAGTGGGTACCCAGCATCCCCCACTAGGTGACCATAGGGGATGTCCACAATGGCAAATCTGTGGTACAGCTGAGTCAGATGCCATATGTGTGAATCGTCATAGCTTCCAGGTCAGCCAGCACATGCATTCATTATAATGCCCTGGGCATCACATATGACCTGGCAGTTGATGGAGGGGATGCCCCTGCAGTTGATGTAGGCCCTACCCTGCTCACCGGGTGGTGCTTTGATGCATATGTGCATGCAGACTATAGCACCCACTACCCCAGGATATTCTGCAATTTGGTGGAAGAGATGCATATTGCTGGTCAATACCTCACGTGTGTTGAGGAAATATACTTGCTCAATGGCATGTGCTGACATGGCATCCAGGAACTGGTGGAATACTCTGGATGCTGATGCCTGTGAGATCCCCATGATATCCCCAGTTGTGCTTTGGGAGGTACCTGTGGCTAGTATACCTAGGCCTACACATACCTTGGTATCCACTGGGATGGGTTCCCCTCGGCCAGTTTGGTGTGTCAGGTGTGGCCGGCACAGCTCATCAATTTGCTGTAGGAGGTCTCTGTCCACCCTATAGCACTCCACTATCTCCAGCTCATGTAGCCCCTGATAGGTTACCCTGGGTCTGTACACTCTTTTCCGTCTCCTCACTGTGGGTTGTTCAGCAGCATTCACATCCTCACCACCCTCAACCTCTTGCACATGTTGTTCTATGTTGCCTGCTGCAGCCCTTCTCATTTTGTAGGGTTGTTTGTTAAAATGTCCCAGCTTGTATACACCAGTGGTGCAGTGTGGAAAAACCAGAGGGGAAGGTGTTTGCTTAGTTTATAGTAGTGTTCTGGGCTGGTCTGCTGTCTGTGTAATTGGCTGATTCTGATACACTTCACCTGCCAGCTAAGCTAGTTCTCCTTGATTACCGTCCTACTGCTGTTTTCCATTCCCATTGCCTCCTTGTTTAAGCCCGTGTGCGTGCCGCACAAACAGAGTGCTCAGATGTGCACAGAGCTGCTATTTCCTAGTTTAACTTCCTTTTTCTTCCTGTAAAACCCAGTGTGCAGCGCGTACACCTGCTTACACTTTGTAAAGAGTGCTAGGCAGGTTTGGACACACCCCTATCTTAGCTGTGCTAAGCTAGGAGCAATCCCGAGCCACAGTGCTCAAATCCACTTACAGTATGCCTGATACACCCCCCCCATGATGTCACCTATATCCTAGTCTTGCACCCAGCTATTTATACTCTTACATTCTTGGGACCTGTCTCACACCCTGGGGAAATCAGGGATTCACTATCCTTCCCCTCATTTGCATAGGATTGCCTGCTAATGCATAGTTACATGCCTCACACTGAGCCTCCCCATTAGCAACCACTACTCACTGGCCAGGTTGTCTTCTGCCTGCCATTGACTTGCATGACAGAATACTGATTTTAGTTAGAATGCTCATTTTAAGTTTATTTTCTTATTTTCCTCCCGATCTCGTTTGCATGCCGCTGCCCTATGCTTAAACAGCTGAGATCAGCCAAACAAAAATAAAAGTTGATTTTTTTTATTTTTTAAACAGTTTGCAATGCTAATGGCCTTATACTTGGTCATTGGCATGCTTTCTTAATGATATGCAGCCTTTATTTGGAGCTGTCATAGCTCGGTTTTGGAATTTGCAGAAATGTACCCGGTTACTAACTGAGTACATTTCTGCAGATTGCACTAATCTTGCATGGACTATTGCAAGCTTCCTGGATTGCAAAATCACCTCATTTGCATGGATTTCTCCTGCAAATGAAGTGATTTGCATACCAGGGCTTAGTCTGTGCAGGATCAGTGCTGGAGCTCTCGTGCACACCCCTGCTGGTTGTTCCTGGATCGCAGGGCAGACATATTGCCTGTGTGAGCTCCTGCACTCATCTTGCACTCTGTACAAGCTTTTGAGAATCTGGGGGTATGTATTTATTTATTTATTTGTTTTAAAGCAATGAAACACTGTTTTTAATAAAGAAATGTAGAAAGAGCTCCCCTAGAAGAACAGCGTCCTAGAGAACCACTAGTTGGCTCATATATAGGGTCATCCCTGTCCCCAGCAGCCTAATATTTCACTGTCATCAGAAGAGGATTGCTCATCCAAAAATATCAGTGTCAAAGTCATAGCTATGGTGGGGCAAAGGGGTGGCCGCCATGGGCGCAAGCTGTTAGGAAGGCATGATCAACACCATAGAAGAAGTGCTGATCTGTCTCTGTAAGTAAATGCTATGATCAAGTGAAGATGAGCATGCATGCCAATAATCATTTAATTAGCCACAGTTAACATTGTGATCACTTAAATTATTTAAAAGAATGCAGTGCAGTGATTACATTTTAGGACCTATAGTAGCATTTGTTTGTCCTCAAATAAGTCCTGAGGTGGGCAAACACCTGGCAATTGCCCAGGGCACCAATTTCCCTAGCTACAGCTTTGCATGTGACTGAATAAGATATTGAACTTTTATGAAAAACCCATAAAGGTGGGCTCTGTAAGTTACTGCAGCTGCATGGAAAATCTATTGTAACAATATGAAGCTGCTGTTCTGCAAATACCAACATAACCAGTCTTTACATGTTTACTGGGAAGCTTACTGTGAAATGCTGAACCATTCCTGTGGCTCATCACTGCTAGTTTTTTTTATTTTGTAACAGTTTCAAAGTCTGAGACTCTGGAAACAGTGAGACTGTATGTATGAAAGTGGGAACTAATGATACAAAGTTTCAAAGCACAGTGTCCCACAGTATTTCTTTCTCAGAGGAATGGTTGCCCCAGTGCAAAAAGCAACTTTAAAGGAGAACAGTAATTGCTAACGTTCATTGTTCTTCTGCAGTTTCACTGATATTTTAATAATTCTTTAACTTGAATTATGGCTCTCAGAATCACCAACGGTAGTCTTTGTTTCCCCTAGTCTAGAACTAACAGCAAAAATACTTTGAGTAGAATGTTCTTTATGTTTAGCATTTTGTTTTAATTTCCTATTAAACATTTTGACATCTGCTTAGACACAACTACTCTATTTTGAAATTCCAAGCTTTTCTGAATATATCTCATTGTGTATCCCACAGACTGTTTATGACCTACTAGGTCTGAATATATTTTTAACCAGCTGTATGCAGAAATATGTGATTAAAAGCAAAATAAATAGCAGTTCTCTGATTACCTGTTTAGTCCAATGCAGCGTCACTAGGAGCCAGAGCCTGTCCTGGCACTCAGTGGTCACAGCCAGTCACGGGTCTCCACAAGTGCAGACACAGACAAATGCACATACACACACATATGCATACAAAGATAAGTAAACACACACACAAAAAACTTTTCTGATGAGCTTATGATACCAGAAGAGGATACATATGGAATTCAAGAATGGATGGAACAATCAACAGTTCATGCAATCATGTGACAAAAGTGTCCTGTTTGTTATTCAGGATCTAAAGCATTTTCTAGTATAAGGGAAATGGTGAACACGAGGCTTGCCTGCATGGAATCTGACTCTCTGTTTCTGTACTTTTGTCTTAGTCTTTCAGACAAACGTCTAGCACAAGACTTTTCAGATTCCTTTCCATGTGTCCATGCAGTTTTATGCTTTTTCCCCCAAAATGCACTTAGACACACAGATAGTGCAGACAGCACAGCCAGGCAGACAGACACGTGCATGTGCACATGCATGAGCATGCCCTTTGATTGATACTGTATATCTTTGCAACACAAATACTAAAATTGTTGCATTATGAATATATAGCTAGTATATAGCAAATATATGTAAAGAGGACAGTTACCAACTTTAGTGACTCATTTCCAGCATTTTATTTAATTTTGCTTCCAATTTCATTTCATGAAATTTCTTAAGGATGTGACCTGTATAACCATTGCTATCTTAAGGAATGGATAAAAGTCACTTCCCCTAATGAAATGATCTGCAGTTTGCTAATTAATTAATAATAATAATAATAATAATAATAATAATAACAGTAGCAGTAACAATATACAAAAGCTGAACCCCAGGGTGTTTTGATCTGGATAAAATCTGAATTCAGAAATAATTGGGACACTTCAGAAACAAATAGTGCACTGCACAGCTTATTTCTGACAGGCATGCTGAGAGTGCTAAGAGTGTGTGATATATAGATTGCTTTACCATTACAGTGCTTTGAATCCTAAGGCAAGTAACATTACAACAGCGTACTTCTTAACTCTACATAAAGCAGTGGTACAGTTAATGTAAATTACTCATGAGCTCCACCCCATAGCATTTCTCTGGGATTGAAACAAAATGGTAGAATGATTCATTAACGTGCTTTACAATGGTATTTGGTGCAGAAAATGTGGGACTGAGCGTGCTGGTTTGTCATGGTCACCTACTGCAGTATATGACAGTAACAGGGCAGGGTACACAAGCCAGGTAAATAATGCTAGGCTGGCTGCATTTCAGAGTGTGTGTGTGTGTGTGTGTGTGTGTGTGTGTGTGTGTGTGTGTGTGTGTGTGTGTGTGTGTGTGTGTGTATATATTTACATGCATGCATGTGAATGAATATGTACATGGGCCTGTGCAATGCATCTGCTTGTCTGTCTCTCTGTCTGTCTGATTGTATTTTTGTGCTGAGTCCCTGTGACTGTGCATGTCTATCAGACTATATTTGTGTATCTGTGTTGCCTGTTCAATGGAGTTGCAGGATTTGGTAGAAGAAGCAGCTGTTTAGGGTAACCATTTGAAATGTCAGGTCCCAGTAGAGTGAGTCCCAAAATATGGAGACTGAATGGCCAAAAAATTGGACTTACATATACTAATCCCAAAATGTCATTTCTCAGAATATTCCTTTTCTCTGAGGTATGGTAATCTCAATTGCTGATATCTCTCTCTCTCTCTCTCTCTCTCTATATATATATATATATATATATATATATATAGAGATAAGTTTAGGGGGGTGTGGGGGAGCTTGCTTGCCACATGAGGGGTGCATGGAGGCTTACTGTCCAGCACAAACAAGTTTAAAGGAAAAGAGTGATTTTCAAAATTTGCTCTTCTCCTGTGTTTTTGGTCTTTTTTTCATCTTGTTGCCACTTGGCACTTCGAGTGCCAAGATTTCAATAGGGAACTTCAATGTAGTTGTTCCAATTTTGACATATATATATATATATATATATATATATATATATATATATATATATATATATATATATATAAAATTTAGAGATATGCAAATACCATTACAGAGCATAGCAGTGCAGTATTATTGGGTCTATATTATAACACTGAAATCTACAAAGATCAAATGTTATAATATCGAACCCTAAACATCGAAATCCGCAAACATCGAACAGTCAGAATAGCGATTATTTTTCCCAGGGAAAAACATAGCTATTCCGAGAAACATACACACAACACAAACACACAAAAACAACAGCAATCCACACACATACACTTAAAATCCTACACCTAAACCTAAACTAAACTTTACATACACTACTAGCTATCCACTTACCTTAACCCGACCCTAACCCTAAGGTCCGTCACTATCGCACACTCACCTCACCCGTGCCCTAACCCTAACTCACATAACCTGCCCCCTCACCCTAACCTACACACAACCGCACACTTACCTGACCCACTCCCTAACCCTAACTCACCTAACCCGCCCCTTATCCCTAACCTACACACAATCGCACACTTACCTGACCCGCACCCTAACACTAACGTCCACACAACCGCACACTTACCTGACCCGCTCCCTAACCCTAACTCACCTAACCCGCCCCCTAACCCTAACCTACACACAATTGCACACTTACCTGAACCCGAACCGTAATGCTCCAACATATCGAATGCTGAAAACAGCGAAGCCACAGCAACGGCCCACCGAATTCTTTCCATGGGAAAGAATTTGGTGTCCTGCACCTTCGCTGTTTTCAGCGTTCGACATTATGGGTTCGATATTATAACATTCAATCTTTGTAAGATTTGATGTTATAATATAGACCTGTGTTATTAAGTCATGTGGTTAGTATCTCTGAATCCCAGTCACATTTACAGTATGAACCACATAGTCTTCTTGCTAAATATCTGGCTGCTTTCAGATACAATTCAAAAACAACAGAATGTTAGTTCTATGTGTTTTTGAAACCTACCATTGTGGTTTTGTTATGTCATTTCAGTATCATGTAGTACTGTGTATCATCTGTGATCTTACTTGTTTGTTTGATTGAATGTGGGTCACAGGATCATAGGATTGCAGGCATTATAATGTAAGTAAGTCATGAGACTACTTGCACATTGTCTGTATCTGCCCCCATGATGTACTTCCTGCATCTAGAATGAGAAAGCAAATCAGGACAGGGATGAATTTGTGCATACCCACCCAATGCCTAAGGTTTGTCTTGAATGACGTAGGTAATAAATCTGTGTCTCCAGTATGTTGGTAGAAATTCAGATCCTTACTTCTAGTGTTTATGGAGCTGTTTGCCTTGCAGAAATGCAAGATATCAAGGAGCTTTTTGTCCTTAATGGCACATAATGTAAGACATAGATCTCCATTTAAGAGTCTATAATAGACCGAGTACAGAGATAAGACATCATGCTTGTTTTGGTAGCCAAAGGTCTTTAGACCAGTAATCTTTATGGTTAGAAGCTGCTGGGGCCTTTCTAGCTGTGTGATGTGTCTGGTTAGGTATATACCTAAGGGGGCTTTGTATCATATAACCTGTCTAATCAGACCAGAGTATAGAAGGATGCTAACTTCTTTTGACCTGGATTAGTTCTTGCTGTAGTGTTACTGTATGAAGACGTGATCAGACAATAAAACCAAGCTGGCAGATATAGGTTCATAGATTCATACGAGGTTACTAGGCTAGTGGCCTTAGAGCCCTTACAAGCCTAGCCATGTTAATCCTAAGTTGCCTCAATTGTCTTTGGTTAGATGGATGTAATTCATGTCTACGATAAACACTGACTACCTTTGTCCATGAGGAAAATGAGTGCCACTCCAGGATGAATTTGCAGCCTATCATCCATTTGCCAGGTTGTGCTTGAACAGGGTCAGTGAGGAGCTCTGTTTCCCATGAATTGGAAGTTTATCCTGGAGTATATGCAATCTCTAGGAGATATATCTGTCTCTCCACCATGTTCTGCTAATGCCACAGGCTAGGTTAAGTGACTCTTGTGCCATTTGGCTTGTGGATGTGCAGCATATTTATCAGGGCAGGATCAGAGACTGCCTGTAGGCCAGGCACAAGTCACTTCTCAGCAGCCTATACAATACAGAGTACAGTGGCAGGCTTTTCAGACTATCCACATAAGTCATGGTTTGAAGGCCCTGTATTTTCTTGGTGAGAAAACTCTGGTTTGCAAATATATTTTGTCATAGGTATGAGTTCATGATTTGGAGGTTGGAGATGTATATGCCAAAAAGGAGGTCCCTGCACTGAGCTTTGAGGCACACCGCTAGCTGTCTTATTTCTGAGAAGGTACCTGACACTTTAACTATGTGAATTCTATCTTTCAGTTAGTTTGCTATCTACCTTAGCATGTAAGGGTCTACACTTAGGTTTCTTTGCTGACTGACAATACCAGTATGAGGGATGGTATCAAATACCTTGACTAGATTCACATAGGCTGCATAGATCAAATGATCATTATCTACTGTCTCTGTGATCTTCTTGAGAAATGTTGCTAAATTAAGTCAATGTGCCCCCCCCCCCCCCCTTGACAAAACCAAACTACTGATGGTCTGGCTCTATGACACTTTAATATCATACTTTATGAAGTCATATATGATGTTCCATTTGATTGCAAATTTGATTAGTTAGGCTGATGGGCCTATAGCACCTAAGGTCTGTGGTACAGCCCCTCATATGAAGGGGCATCACAACAGCAGTTTTCCATAATTCAGAGGCAAACCCTGTGGATAAGTTTAAGTTAAACAACTTCAGAAGAGGTTCCTTGAGGGCATGTCTCAAAACTGTGAAACTCCATCTCACTAGCTCTACTTGAATAATTTCTGATCCAGAAGAAAATACAAGCTGTGATACCTTTGACAAAATGATAGCTGCATTGTACTACAATATCTCTGACGAATTGATAGCGGCTTTGTACTACAATACCTCTGACAAAGTGATAGCTGTTTTGTACTACAATACCTCTAACAAAACAATGGCAGCTCTGAACTAAATTCCCATATGGTGATTATTACAGTTCCTTTCTATCTACTATTGTAAATAATTAACTGATTATATTTCTTGACTGCCTACTTAATCCTCTCTCTCCCTCGTTGTACTATGCCTTACTAATTTCAACCTCTGTGCCAGTCGTTGTCTCCCCTTTTTCTTTGTATTTCTGTCTGCTACAACCTTCAGCAAATGCACAGGCTTTATTTTCTCTTCTTCCTATAGTCACAAATTATATGGTACAAGGTTCGCATTAATCCTCTGGTACAATTAATTATGCATGCAAAAACGTATATGTAGACAAGATAAAAATATTATATACAATGTAAAAAATGAAAATATACTATATATTTTCTTTGTATGTGACTGTTGGAGCTTTTCTCTCTGGGCATCTGCTGAAAAGGGATATCTATTCCAGTCAGACTTTTGTGAGCAATAAAATTATATAAAAATGAATAAATAAACATTTAGCACTGTTTATTAGACATCTGGGTAAATTGTTTGGTCGTATGAAAGACGTATTTGAAAGCATAGTTAGTTTGTGCTCCTGGATGATGTTGCAGGGACTAAGGGATTAAGGGATTTGCCAGAAATCCAATGGCTGTCTCCATTAACATTAAATTTAACTGTAAGTTATTAGATATGTCTTTCAGGTCAGAGAGGGTGATACCATTTTAGATTAGTTCAGACACAGTCAGATATTATTTCTTAATTTCCTCATATAATTAAATAAGAACGTATAACTTGACTTCAGATTCTAGTTTCATTTTGTGTTTGGCCTTGATCTTTGATAGTTGATTTAAGTTCTATGCTGATATGCTGATATTTTTGAGTGAGTCTTTAATGTTGGGTAGCTTTAAATTTGTTACTAAACTTCACAAGTTTTTTTTTTAATTTTGTTTTCTAATAGAGTTTATTGGTATTACTGGTCCACCCATACCTATCAGCTGTCCCTGATGCTGCAGAATGTCCCTGATTTTGCCTCATATTTTTGCCCATGTCTTTTGCAAAATGTTGGATTTTCTGGTAAATCACTCAGACTAAGACTAATAGTTTACAATGACAAATATTAGAGTGCTGCAGATCTTATTGTTCTGAAAACTCATCTTGATGCAAAAAATGCATGTTGATACAAAACCTGTTGCTCTTTTAACCTTTTAAAACTGTTAAAAAGCTGTTTTTTTTAACATTTCCCCTTGTTAAGTGAATTAAGAGTAATATTTAAAACAATGTCCCTGATTTTGAGCCTTTGCATCGCCATTATTTTTGGCTTCATTCAAAACAAAATTAACAGAGGAGTTGAGAGTGTGGATCCATCAGGGAAGCTTTTTCTTAATTTTCCTATTACAACTGATTATTGTATGTGCTACCGGTTTTATATTCTTTTAGGCCGGAGTAGAACCTCATTGCATAAGTAACAGCTGAGGCTACATGAGGACTGGTGGTATTGCAAACAAAATTTAAGGGCCCATTACTGAGTTTGAGTAGGTTTATCCATTTGAAGTCCTTTACTTCAGGCTTCTTCACTGGGAGGGGATGAAACTTTAAAGGAGAAGTTCACCAGCTTTTTTTTTTTTAGTCAGAATTTACTATGGATGGAGATATTATATGAGTGGCACATGCGGGGCCTACTTTGTTATGAACAAAGTCTAAGATGTTTCATGACCTAGTCAGGTGGTCTACTAATTGTTCTGGGAAATTGCCATTTATTAGGATCAGAAAACTTTTGGCATATACAACTGCTGAGGTATAGGTGTTCGAGTTTAGCAATGGATAATTGAAGTCACTTATCAGAAACATAGTTTTCATTATGGATATTTCAGACAGTCCATTTAGGAATTTCATGGTTGTGTAGGGACATGGGGAGTGTCCTATAGCAGCTATAGACTGATAATTTATTTTGTTAGAGTAAGGTTCATTTCATTTAGTTTGGTTTGTATGTCTTGGGGAATCTGCCTAGACCTGATGTGGGTTTTACAAATATGGAAATGATCCCACAAGTTTCTTCAGGTTTGAATGCATGGTAGATGCTAAACAATGATAACGCAGAGGTACTGCCTTTACAATTAAAGCAAGTCTTACTCAGAATCCAGACACGGATGCATTCACAATGGATAAGGGCTCTAGATAAGGCAATTTGTTATTAAGGCTCCTGTCACTAAGAACGGCCTTGATAGACTTAGATTTGGAATTTACTGCAATTTTAGCTGCTGTATTGGGGTGTCCAGTAGCCAAAAATCTGCCAAGGACTACAAGGGCTTTGGCCAGTAAGACAAATTCATGGAATGAGAGGTACTTCACTTTGCTATATTTTCATGGCAATACAAAACAGATATTATTAAGTTTCAGACAATAATTAAATGTTATATTTAAGCAATATTCAGCATGTGTTGTGGTATAGAACATAGCTGAATAAAGCTAATCATAAAAAGCTGCTATTTGACTGAAATCATTTTAAGAGTGCAGGTTGTATACATGATGCAGATAACTTTGGAAATGCTTGTTTGGAAGCAGCCAATTTGCCCAATGAGAGCAAAGAAATAGATTCAGGATTGCAGGGCAAATTCCAAAATACATTTTTCTACTTTTGGAGTTTCAGAAAATAAGCTGTTTTAATGCATATAGTCTTGTTGTTTGATGTTAAACAACTGAACGTTAAAATCAGGCACATAGGATTAAAAAAATCATTTTCAGATTCTTTTTGGCACAGCTTGGAGGGGAACACCTATTCTGCAAAAATGTTCCACTAGTGTGCTACCGGGGTGCATGTAATACATATATCAAAGGTATTTCTTGTATATAATGAATGCTGCATGTGTTAAGAAACTTCTGACACTCAATAAAACAAGCTAGAGGAACAGGGGTATCTGCAAGGTTAGGTTTGCAAAGGGGAAGTGTGTAAATATGACAGGGTATTGAGCAGATAAAATGAAGATAAAATGATAAAATGTTAAACCAGAGAACAGAATGAAAAGTTGAATTAAAGTATTTATGTGTTGGTTCTAACACGCTGACATAAATGTGGATGGAAACAGCATGCATCACAGGTGTCTGCACATTATACTCAGGAAGTAGGGGCATGAGTTATGTGTTGTCACAGATAATACTGCTTTGGGAAAATAAATGAGAAATAGCCTCATGTCAGCTTTTCCAATTTACCATTCAGAGTTATAAAAAATACTTTTTCTACATCTGCTGGAACTTATTGACTGACTAACCCTAAAAAAAAGCATTAAGTATCAATTTTTAAAACCTTGTTTCTGTGAAAATTGCAACAGCGTTTTTTATTTTCATAATTTGTCCTCTGAATTACAATGAAAAACATTTTAAAAGGGTCATTCTTACAAGAAATGTTCCATTCCTTTCCTTCACATCTCTTTTAAAGTGCCTTTCATTTTTCATTGCCGATATATATATATATATATATATATATATATATATATATATATATATATATATTTATATATATAGGGTCGTAGAGAAATACATTTATATGATTTGTAAGTCACAATGCCAAGACAGAGTCAGAAATGCTATACCACTGAAGTTAAATTTGTTTGCCATTTCCTCTACTTATATAACAATGTTCACACAAATTTAAGATATATCTTAGGAAAACAGCCATACATTATAGTAAGCATTTCAGAATACACCCAAAAGAAAATGTATTGTTTTCTTGAAAGTACACAAGTGCAATACTCTGTGCAAGGAGATATAACACTGTCATTCATGCAAAATATGCCATATCTTCTGACACATACTATACCTGCCATTCATGTGAAAAGTGCCACATCTTCTGACACATACTATACCTGCCGTTCATGTGAAAAGTGCCACATCTTCTGACACATACTATACCTGACTTTCATGTGAAATATGCCACATCTTCTGGCACTATACCCAACTTTCATGTGAAATATGCCACATCTTCTGACACATACTATACCTACCATTAATGTGAAATGTGCCACGTCTTCTGACGCATACTATAGCTGACTTTCATGTGAAATATGCCACATCTTCTGACACATAGTATGCACAAAGTATAATTTGAAGTTGCACAAGTATGACCGTATACATCTGGATAACATTTATTTTTCTTGTACTAAGACCATGTTTTATTGTGAAAAGAAAAGGCATCATAACTGTGAATTATTAGAACATCAAGGCAAGCAGAATATCAGTCTTTGTCCCAAAGTCAGTTTCACTTCAGAATGTGCTTCAAGCATTTGATCTTCAGTGGTGATTCCTTTTGTTCAAGAAAAACAGACAAGGTGCTAAATATACTTACATCATGTGGCAGACAATACTTAAATAACACTGTAAACTGCCCAGTTTATTTATTTGCTTACTCATATTGTTGGCTGAATTATTTCCACCAGGAATTGTTTAATTCAGGGCAATCCTGATGTGGTATTTGTACTGACTATGGGTAATTTGGCCTGGATACCCTACTCATAGTTTCATAAGTAAGTACTAGGCAATCAGTTTACAAACCATTAAGAGCTTTGACAATAAGCCATATTCAGAAGTCCTTTCCAGTCTCAAGAACAGCAACACAAGATACACAGGAGGAGAATTTTAAGCTACCCATCCAGTTATCTAGGTTTGCCGAAAGGTGATAATGGTGCTTCTCTGCTTGACTTCAAGCAAATATCTGTTGCAAAGGTGAGGGATACTTTCAGATATGAATATATCATTTCAACTTGTCTTATTTACTTATTGATGAAGGTCTTCATATTTTAACCATGTATTTGATGAACCATTTGTTCTGCAAAGGAGTGGGAGGTCAAAGAAAGATGGATATTTTGAGGCTTGAAAGGCTAGCCACAGATCAACATAGAAGACTCTATAAGACCCAATTACAAAGAAAGAGGACTAGGTGAATCTGAGCAAGTCACTTAACCAACACTGGTCCTGGGCTGAGTCCATAGAGATCAGTGCTCTACCCCAGAAAACAAATGCAAATCAATAAATGAATAAATAAACTGACATGCATTTAGATGAATACAGTCAAAAAGGAGCTTTATATTCAATAATGAGGAAAGGGGAATTAAGACTTCTTTGAATCTAGAGGAGATAACATTTTACCACTTTTTACTTTACAACAATAATGGATTTTTAAACATGATATATATTTTTTTTTAATAGAAACAGATAACTTGTGACAGGAAGTCCGTTTTAACATACATATTTTAACATATACATTTGACTCATAATAACCCAACATTCTTGGTTTTACAATTTTTTGGCACATTCTTTTATTTAAAAATGAATTTTGTGTTTGTCTTTTTAAAATTAAGGTATTTAAGGAAGTGCTGGATGACCTGGTTTTATTCTGATGAAGTTCCAGGTTACATAACAAAAGCGCTTAATCTTCTGATTAAAAAGGTTAACTCTTCTTGTGGATTTATACTTTTTTCACATTTTTTATGCATGCTGTGCTTTGGGATATCTATTGCTCAAGCGTCTTCATCGCATTCTCTGCCTGATTATTAGTTGTTTACATGCCATTTGCCACCTTGGTTTTGGTTCTTAATCTAGAGAAGAGATGCCTTTGGGAATTAGATTGATAGAATGATTTCTGATCTGCTGTTTGGACATGATGATCAAATGGTAAGGAATTAGTGAGGATGCCTAGATGCTTCACAACAGTGTCTTGTGGTGGGTCACCTGTATGGTATGATGTGGTAATGTTTGTTTACCAACATGAGCTATACTAATTTTTTTCACATTTAGTTTGAGGTCATTATCCTTGTACCAATTGTTAACCTAGTCTAACCCATGTTGAAATACTTGTGAGTCAGGGTAGGAATGAATAACAGCACCCAATTCATAGTCATCTGTAAATTTAAATAATCGTAGGCCAGGGCTGCTGGCTTGTAGCCCAAGAAATAAATGTCAAATAGGAGACCAACCAACACTGAGCCCTATGGTACAACATGTGTAGCTTTTTTGCTTTCAGAAGTTCCTGTAGCAGCTCTAACCACATGGCCATATTAGGCAACCAGTTGCCTATATACAATATAAGGATTATATACAGATGTACAAGTCTATCAATAATGTCTGCATGGAGAATAGAGTCAAAGACCTTGGCCAACTTCAGATGTGCTGCATATATTACATAACTGATATCTGCTGCTTCACTGACTTTCTTAAAACAAATAATGAGGTTAAGAGCCAGGACCTACTTTTAAGAAAACTGGATTGATGAGGTTCTAGGGTTAGAAGATTGTCAATGTCCAGATTAATGAGGTCTGAGATAATACATTCCATAATTATACATGTGAGGCTAGTGAGACCAATGAGTTTATCATTAACAGGATGCATATCTAGGCTACCCTTATGTAATGGCATTATAATAAGGAAAGTATTTGGTAAAGAGACTTTCATTAAGGAGGTTAAGAAGGGGTTCAGTTAGACCATATTTGGTACTGATAATTAGGCAAATTAGCATATTCTCAACATCCATGAATGAGGTGTTATTGCCTTTTCAGAAACCTAAAAGGACTTGTTCCATAGTAATTACAGAGAGAGGCTGGGACTCAGAAGACAGTGGAATAGTTATACTTTGCAGTAAATTTGTAGCTAGATTATTATTTATTTTCCTTTTGTCAGAGTGAGCAGTATTATTGCAGACTGGCTCTGAGCATTGTTAAGTGTTAGTTCTTAACTTCCTGGCATAGTTAAAGAAATATTTGAAGTTATTTTTGGTTTTGGTGGCTATTTTAAGTTCATATTCAGCTATGGTACCCTTCTGAGTTTTGTTAGTTTGCTTACATATGATCTTAAGATGTGAAATTTGACCTCTAAAAACATTAAGTAATTTCTTTCTCTTGTAATATAGTTTATTTACAGGAGTATACCACCACAGAGGTTTGTTTTGAAATTTCACATTGAATTTAATGTGGGTAGTGACTGTCTTGTCAATACAGTTATTAAGTGGGAGTACAAGTCAGTGTCATAGGTAACAACTTTAGCAATGGAGTCTGTTGGAGGAATATTGCAGAAGAATATTGTGATGATGTGAGGTATTGCCAGCTATGCCAGGAGAAGTAGGGCAGTTGACGTGTCACATATGCCAGCATACCAAGATGGAATTTTATAAAGAATTATATGTAATTTGCATATCACACTGATTTGTACAGATGCTTGTGTTTAAAAATGAATTTGTAAAGTTGCTTGTGTTAAAAATGTATCAACTGTACAGAAAATAAATATAAATCTATATCAGACTGTGCTGTATTGTAACTGATTAAATGTATACATTGCAACAGAGAATACTGGAAAAGAAGACGTTAAGCTCAGCTCCAGCTAACCTTGAGAAATGGTAAGAAATTAAATTACTGGGCCTAGGCCATAAAGATGTTATCCCACAATTTTGAATGAAGCCAGAAACACAATTTATTTATTTTCTGGGATAGTCCACTGGGCCTTGTAGTACCCATGTTCAGTGGAGGCCCCGGGAGAAAAGCTCCACATATTACATATACATTGATGAGATAAAGTTACATAACAACTGTTAACAGATTCAAGTTACTAGTAAGCAACACTATACAAAATGCAAAAATAGCAATGATTTACATCCAGGTACAATATATACATGTTGACATAGAATTAGAATTAGAATTAGAATTAGAATTAGAATTAGAATTAGAATTAGAATTAGGCTTTCTTTTCTATAAAACTGAGAGGGAGAAGAGTTAAATTAAGTGAAAATGTATAGATATTTCAAAGTGTTAAAAGAGGTTTCTAGTTTCATGTAATGCTGGAAGAAATATTTGAACATGTACAGAGCCATAGTTTGGAGAGGTATTCTTGCAGAGACTTCTTAAAAATGGTATGGTTAGAAGTGGTTCTGATTGTAGTGGGTAAGGAATTCCACACCTTGGCTATAGCAATGGAGTAAAGAGCTCGGAAAGCTGTAAGGTTGGGAAATTGTACCTTTAGAAGACATTTATATTCTGATCTGAGTTATCTAGCAGAGTTGTAAGGGGACATTAGTGAGGCTATCTTCTGGTTTAGTTATGATTTTATGTGCAGTGGTGAGTTGTAGGTAATTTAGGAAGTGAGATAGTTCGAGCCAATTGAGTTTTTGAAAGGATATACAGTGATGGGATGTATGTGTAGCATTGGTGGCAAACTTTGCTACTTTATTGTAACAAGATTCGAGTTTGTTTTTTAGAGATAGTTGAATGCCTGTGAGCGGTTGGGGGGGGGGGCGGTGGGCTGGCACCATATAGTGGAAATGGTAAAAGAAAGGAGGATGCTAGGGTTTTTTGGCTGAGTGGTTGAGGTAAGTTATGTGTCTGTAAAGCAGACCCCTACCTTTTGATGGGTCACTCTGATGTTGTTTAGGATATGAAGGTCAAAGGAGAGATTTTCATCGGTAGTAACTCCAAAGAGTTTAGTGTGGGGCACTGCTTTGATGGCAGTGCTGTTCTGAGACTTAATAGTAAATTCTGACATGTTTATGGGGGTAGATCTTTTAGGGATAAAGAGAAGCAATTTGGTTTTGTTAGCATTTAGGGCTAGGTGATTGCTGTTCATCCATATTTCTGTGGATGAGAAGGCAATTTGAGTCAGTTTTTGGAGTTCAATGATGGAGTAGGCAGAGCAGATGATGGTAGAATCATCTGCGCATTGAATAAGTGAGATTTATGACAGGGAGGAGTGGTAGTCATTAACAAATATGCTGAAAAGGAGGGGCCCAAGTATAGAGCCTTGATGAACTCCTGTTGATATTGGGAGATAAGGTGAGAAGTACTGATCCCATTTTGCTGCTTGTTGTTTATTTGTAAGGTAGTTAGAGAACCAATCTAAGGTAGGGGGTGAGATTCCTAAGGTTAAATAATGTAGTGAGCAGTAGGGAATGTGAGATGGTATAAAGTGCCTTTGATAGGTTGAGGAATAAAGAGGACACACTTTCTCTGTGTCTCTTGCATAGTTTACAGTGACCAAGAATTATAAAAGGGCATTGGTGGTACTGTGTCCAGGTCTGAAACTGTGTTGGGTGGGGGGCAAGATTTTATTGTCAAGGAGGGGCTTTAGGAGTTGACTGTGAACACATTTTTCCAGAATTTTGGATAAAGGGCAAAGGCTAGATATGGGTCGGAAATTTATGAAATCTACGTTTTGGCCGCCTTTATGTAGTGTGAGAATATAAACTTTTTTCCAGATAGTGGGTACTTGCTGTTCTTGGAGAGGTCTATTGATAAGTATGCTAACTGGATAAGCTATAGACTTTGCTGACATCTGTAGGCATGTTGGGGTAGGTTATCAGGTGCATTAGTACATTGTTTGAGTTTAAGAAGTAGTTTCAAGATAGTTGAGATAGGGATGAGGGAGAAGGTGAAGTTTGGCGTGGAGTTTATATTTGGTGAGTGTGGTGTGATAGTTATTTGAGGGAAGTCTCCTGTAAGTTTAGCAATGGAGTCTATAAAATGCGAGTTGAATATTGTGGCAATTTCTGTGGTAGATTTGTCTGGGTCAGGACATGAGTTGCTACCGGATCCTGGGTTAAGTAGGGTTGAGACTGTATTTCAGAATTTCTTAGGGTTTTGTTCATGGCATCTTTGGTTAGATAGATAGAATTGCTTTTTTTTTTTGTTTGTTTGTTTTTTTTTGTCTTTTACTACTGCACGTTTTGCTTGATTACAAAGTTATTTGAATTGTAGGAGGTATTAGGGGTCTTTGTTTTTTTGCCAAAGCTTTCAACATTTGTCTCTTTTAGACATCAGTTGTTTTGTGGGAAGAGTAAGGCAGGTAGCATTGTTGCTTTTAACTCATTTTTGCCATATAGGGGCTAGATTGTTTAGGATATCTAAGAGGGTTGAATTAAAGAAGTCAACAGCTTCATCTAGTGGGAGAACTTTGAGAATGCTCCAATTTATTTGTGCCAGGGTGTCATTTAGAGATGTTTGGTCGAAATTGAGGATATTTCTAGCTAGTCTGTACTGGTGTTGGCTGGAGGCTAAGGTGGATTTAAGTATTATGTACTGTATGCCAGGAGGTGATCACTTATGGTTTGAGGTAGAGTCCCTACTGAAGCTACTTTGTTTGGGTGTGAGACTAGTATCCAGTGTATTGATGGAACCACTATTTGTTGTTTTTTTGGGTCTAGTTACTTCATTAATAAGCTGGGTATAATTGAATACATTTATATTTATTGAGGGTTGATTTTTTGTGACTTCTGTCCAATCTGTGTTGACATCTCCAAGGATAATTGCCTCACCGGTAAAGGTTTTTGAAATCCAGGCAAGGATTTGTTCTAGGATGGGTATATTATTGCCTGGTGGGATATAGATTCCAATGATTCAGAGTGTTTTACTTGTATTCAGTTGTAGGAAAGCTACAACAATTTAGGCATATGCGAATTGTGGGGTGGGGTTGGTATATGGTACTAACGTGAAATGACTTGGGTAAATTAATGCAACACCTCCACCTTTTTTATGGGGTCTGTCATATCTTAAGCAGGAGTAGCCTGGTGGTAGAAATTTTTTATATATGGTTTAAGCCAGGTATCTGTGGTTGCTATTATATCTGGCTTATTCTGTGAAATTGTGAAATCCAGGCATGGAAGTCTGGAATTTTATTCCTGATACTTTTCAGGTTAATGGTTGTTATGTTGAGAGATTTATTGGTTTGTTAGGTTGTGAGATTTAGGGTTGGTCCAGGGTTGAGGTGGATGTCTTGAGTTTAAGTATGAGATGTTTGTATAGAGTTGTTAGGCTAAGTTTAGTATTTGCTTCAGTTACTAGTTTAAGTCTGGTAGGAGAGTGGTTGTATAATGCAATAAGCCCTGGGTGAATTAGGTGGTAGCTGGGTGTAGGTGGACTTATGGTTGAGGTGATAGGTAAAGATTTTAAACTGTGGGGTATTGTGTGGATGGAAGTTAAGTGCAGAAGGGTAAGGAAAGCAAGGAAGATTTGGAGGAGCGATGGTGATGAGTGTGGACACATTGTTTGCTGAGATAATGGATGAAGTGAGATTTTAAAAGTGTAGGTGGAGTACTAATTGGAGGATAGGGAGAAGGGGTTGAGCCTGTCTAGGAATAGAGGAAATCAATCTTGGGGTGGGTGGAAATGGGGGTAGGGTAGGGGGGTGGAGTGAGCCAGGGTGCAACAAGGGTGAACGGAGTGGGCAGCACCTGGAGATAACAAAGTGTTAGCAGAAATTAGCCTGCAGAATAGAAACTATCAGTATCAGTGTAGACACTAACCAGGTAAGTCAGGAATGGAGGAAAATAGTATAGAATGGCTTTACAATAAAGACAAATTAAAGAAAGTACTTGCACTAGCTTTTGAAAGTCAAATAAGAGTTTCATGCACTAGTCTGTAAAAGTCCAAAGGAAAAGCCTGGTAGTAAGATAGAGGGTTGAAGGTATCACTTTGTTAGGGAATTATAAGCACTGGGTCCAAATACGATTCTGAGGAACAGGGTCACCAAACTACAAGAAGTATTGAAGGGAGTCACTGGAGGGAAGTCAGCTAGTCTGAAAGAATGAGGGGGGCTACAAGAGGGTTGTATGCAACTATTGCCCTTGGCTTAGTGAGCACTACAACGCTATACAAGTATTGGCAAATTAGCTGACTAAAGTACAAAGTAGCTTATAAGTGTAAACGTTTAGGGTACTTTCACCATGAAAGAGGTCCCCACATTCACTTGTAAGAAAAGTAGTATCCTGTCAATGTTATAACACATGCTGTTGTAACACAATACACTGGAAGGCTGTCCAGGAGAGCACTTTCAGTTTTTTTTTTTTTGGAGGGGAGAACCACGATTGTGTGAGGTCACTGGTTTTTCTAAAGGGTAAAGACAAAATGGAAAAAGGTTAGGCTCAGGAGTGAAGATGACCAGGATGAGATGTAAAACAAAGTAAAATAAACACAAAGCTTTAATTTGCATAAAAACAACATATGTTACAAAATCCCAGCAAAACAGGCATACAATAACAGTAGAGCAAAGGGGTTACACTAACATAAGGATAATGATGTTAAAGACCTCATTGAAACAGTTTGAGACCCTTCCTAGCTAGACAGGATAAAACATTAAATGCAGGCAGTAAGAACTGTAACCATGTAGGTGTAAACAAGCATGTGATAATGCAGGTTATATGCAAACCCTGATATCCCACCTATCTCATTACTACTGCATGGACAGACTAAAGTGCTAATGATTGACTGTATTCAGCCAAATATCATGAAAACATTAATATTGGTCACTGTAGACTGCAATGGTGACTAAAACACATTATTGGAATCAAGGAGTCATTACTAGACTCACAAACTAGGGACGTGCAGTGTTAATACATCAGAAAAGTGCATATACTTATCTGTAAGAAGTATGGTTTATTAGCTCCTGTAGGAAGAGTGGAAGTGCTTTATGGTTTTATGATTTTATGACTTCCATGAGCTGTAGCAGATCTTAGCAAGGCTGTGTGTGTGTGTGTGTGTGTGTGTGTGTGTGTGTGTGTGTGTGTGTGTGTGTGTGTGTGTATTATTGACGCACAGGTGCTACATCCTGGAAGTTTCTAGCAATGGGGGGTTGCATGGGAACCAGAAGTCTGATGACCAGAGTTATATGATGTCATTATGGAATCCATCACTAAAATAATGTTTAATACTAGGTGAGAGTGAAGTCTCAGGGCTTGGAACCTGACATCGAAGGATCACTCATTTACTTTATCTTGCCTTGCTTTAGCAAGTAACCAGGGAACTGTAACTCTTGAGATCAGTCAGGAAAATATAGTGAAATTAGTTAATTAATGTTTTTCTGTGTCTGTGTGACTCTGTTCATCTGCGTTATTTTAATATGTCATGTGGTTGAAACTCTGGTGTTCATTGTAAACAGATATTTAGTATTTTCATGTTTTTTTATTATTTATTACTAAATATATTTAAACCTTTCATTGTGGCTGGTCCTTTAGAGAATGTTTTAACCTTTGAGAGTTCTCGTGTCTGTTTGGTGACTGTGGACACTCCTGAAAGCCTTACTACATTGGTGAATCTTCCATTTGTATTAATATTAATTTTACTCAGTATAATTGGGCACCCTTGTAAGAACCATAGAGTAGCTGGTTGGGAGTGTCTGGTGGCAGTAATTACCTTATAGTCTGGGCAGAACGGGGCATAGCTAGTAAACCTATGTCAGCCTTTCCCAGGTGTGTGTGTGTGCGTGTGTGTGTGTGCGTGTGTGTGTGTGTGTGTGTGTGTGTGTGTGTGTGTGTGTGTGTGTGTGTGTGTGTGTGTGTGTGTGTTAGCTACTTGGAGCAGGGACACAAAGCACTGGTGTCACAGAGAGAGTTGTGGAGGACTTGGCTTGGACACTCAGCTGAGGACTTAACGCTACAGCTGTGCCTGTGGGGAACCTTACTGGGGACCTGGGGCGAGAGAGAGAGAGAAACCCAGACCTCTGGCTGAGTATGTTCCCTGTGTGCTCTTAAGGGAAAATGTGCTTGATTCAGAGAGCTGCATCGGGAAAGACTGGGTGTATCCATTTTTGTTCCAAGTGAATGTCCCTCTACAGTGTCAGTAGTGAGGATTCAGGCTCCTTGATTACTGGCCCAGAGAAGGGATGTCACAAATACATTTAGGTTATCAAGTAACTGATGAGAGTTTGCTTTGAGAAGTCTGTAAATGCAAAAGTGTTACATGCTGTAGAATCTTTTCTTTATACCTAAAATACCATGAGCCCAAGCAGATGGGGTCTTGATTTCATGTCTTATCTTAAGGATGGATGATGTGATTTTTTTAATCTTGTCATCATTCTAAATGTGCAATGCAATTTAGTATTGCATTCCTGTATGAAATAGACTTTGTCTGTATAAGTTACAGTTCATGTTTCCCTTGTTATTTGTGTCATTTTGTACATCTTAACAATCATTTGTTTCTCAAACCAGATATGATTTTGTATTTTCAATATCTATTTTTGTTCTAGCTAGCTATTTATGTCTCAAACTGAAAAAATGCATTATTAGCATCCATTCACAAGAAATGTCTGAGAGTGATGAAAGATCAATCAGTACAACTTTTTATGCATCCTGGAAAAAATTCATATGTTAGGAACTGACATGCCATCAATAAATTATACATTAATAGTTTGTAGTGCATGGAACATGGTGATTATGCTCCAATATTCATAAACAGATAAATCAGTTAAGCACTAGAGTCACACAAGAACTGACCTTAACAAATGCTAATCACCCCATGTTTAAGTTGCTTAAGGTCTATTCTTGGGCTAGGCATTAAAGTCTGCAATACTGACAACCAAATCAGAGTGGTGGAATAAAAAAATTGTTTCTGCCAGCTGTCCATTCTGATAATGGGTAAATGACTTCCTGTTATAAACTTAGAAAGTTATTAGAATAACAGGATGAGTGTCTGCCTGCATTTTCTGAAGGATATGAAGTCTGAAACTTAAATGTATGTCTTTATTTTATGAATTCAATCCTCAGTCGTTTGTCAGAAAACCATGGAGTTTATAAGGAACATACCAAACATACAAGACAAAAACTGGGTACTGTGAAAAATCTGGACAGTTCAAGGCATAGAAAGTAAGTATAAACAAAAAAAAATATGTTGTACTACCTTTCTGACTTTCTGACAGCAAACACTTAATACTTTATGGCTTTGAAAGCTGGCAAAATACCTAGTGCTTTTTTTTCTGTTTTACTGTAACTAGTAGTACATGTAGCAGGTAAAGCTCCATGCACTACAAAGAATTATGATCAGGTCACTGATCCTAACCTACTGCTATGTGTTCTTGACGTGGATACCAAGATTCACCTCTTGAACTTTACTCTTGAGGTGAATTTCTGGCATCCATGTCTCAAATACATAAGTCAGTTAGGATGGCCAACCCACTCATAAAGCCTCTATATTCTGTCTAAATGTCTACAGATAGTAAACACTGATGACCTGTGTATCAACCAATATTATAGAGAAGAAATAGCGAACACAAATGTTTTAATTCTGTTACAGAAATACTTGCTTATTTCAGAGGAAAATTCACCTAGAAAAAATCACTCAAAGATCAGCATTTATTTCTACAAAACAATAACAGATTTACTGAATTTTAAGGACATGCAAGTGTTCCTTTCTCTGCTGCTTGCAACTAAACTATCAAGTAAGAGTTATTTGCACACTCCAAAAAACTGGCAAGATTGATTATTTCAGTTGCTTAAATATCTTGAATCACTTTAGGACATCTTAAATCACTGGAAGGAAAATTAGACAAATGAGAAGCATTCAAAGAACCATTGACAATTATGAAGTTTATATTACATGGTATCGCATTACTAACAGTCCAAAAAAGAGTACAAGAAAAAGTAGTCCAAGAAAAAGACAAATGTAGCATTGATCGTTGAAATTGCTCCCCTCTGCAAGAGACACAAAGTCTTAAAATACCAAGATTTGCAAGCAGAAATGAGAGCAATGCGGAAGAAAGATACCTAAACAGTTCCAACAGTATAAGGAGCAACAGTATTAGTAAAAACAATGTATAGTCATCCTTAAATATGCTACCAACACATAATCCTGTATGAACTGCAGAATGAGGCAATTCTGGGCACTTTGCAGATGCTGAGAAGAGCACTTTTTGCTAACATGAAAGACTGAAGCAATACTAATTTCATGAACTTTAATTCTACCCTAAATTAAGAATGGGATCCATTCCTGTCAATGTATTAAAACCCAAAACACTTGGAGAAATTAAACAAACAATTACATGCAAAACAGCTTTTCCTTATCTAACAGGATAGCTCCCTGCCCACAAAAGAACTTATGTGCTGGTATATGTAAATTTTTGTAATGCCTGGAGCTTTATCTGATGGACTACCACTTACAAAAAAGAGTGCGTAGGAGCAAAAAGTGTTTTACCAGCTTGACAGCAGCATACTGCTATTTGTTTTGCTTACAAATTCTGGACAAATCCAAAGCTAATGGGAAATAAAGAATCAAAATCAGGGACGGTTTTAAATATTGCTCTATTTCACTCATAAATTAACACAACAACAGGTTTTGCATCACCATGCATTTTCTGAACAATAAGAAGCATGAAACTCTAATGACAGGCAATTCTGATAGACTAATTCTCAGTTATTTACCAGAAAATCAAAAATGTTATGTGGGAAATGAGCAAAATTAGGGACAGCTGAGAGGCACAGCAGACAAAAATGAATTGTTCCTCTGGCAGAAGATAAAAATCCTTTTAAAATTTCTTAGACTCTTTGCTTTGCCACACTTTCTGTTTGTAAGTGTGGCACAGTAAAGTTTGAATAGATTTAAAAGCTATTTCTACTTTCTGCTGTTGTTCTTTGCTAGGCAGCACTGTATGCAGTTAGTCTCCAGTGTGAGACCTGATGCTAACAGTACTTAATGTGACAATAACAACCCTTAAATGCAATTAAGATTGGGTCACATGCTAGTGAAGCAATTAACAAGTTTATATTTTTCCTGATTTTGGAACATAATTATGCCACTCCATGGACTACAACTGTATCATTGAACCGCACTTAACCAATTAATACTAAGTGATAATTAAAGTGTACTTAAAGGAAAGCTTCCCAGTCATGATAGCTATAATCAAGCCATAAAACATATCAGAAAGCTAAACATGGCAAAATACATTGACGTTACAAGGCATACAGAGCTCGAACACATTCTATAGAAGAAGCCACTATACTTGGAAACGTAATCTGAGTGTTACACTATTGTGTTTTCACAGTCAAATATGATGGCACTGTTGATCTCATCTAGTCGTATGTCTGGACAACCAGAAATGGGTTTCCCTTTATAAGATAACCATTCACAAAGATTCTGAGAGCTTAGAAGTTCTAGATGTTTCCATTGTGAAACAATATATGGTCTCTTAGCTGTGGATAACTATAATAGCAAGGTCTACAACACACTTGCTATAGTGAGTAGAAAGGAAAGAAATCCTGTGAAGTAGTCATCCATTGTACAGCAGATCGGGATATCAATAGTTCTGATGCCACAAGCAGCTCCGGTGACATAGAGGGGTAAAATCATGACTATGGCCCAGTTGACTCAGGTTTGATTAGCAGCTTGGGTG